>NC_042494.1:127826309-127837312 GCF_005508785.2 Acyrthosiphon pisum
TATTTGGCATTTCAATTTTAATATTTATTTATCAGCCTATTATTATAATAAGTAGGTACCTACAAGTTATATATTTAAATTCTCAAATAATTTTTATGTGATATATAATATACACGATTATTACGATCACAACAGTAGGTACAAGACAAAGTAATAATAATAATATTTTAAAATAAAAATTTAATTTTAATTTTTAAGTCATAAAGAAAAGAAAATTCCATAATTGAGTAATGACGTTTACATTAAAAATTCTTATTTTCTTAAAGAAAATCCCAAAATATTGATGAACATTTTTATAACTCATTATATTATATCAAGGACATATTTTAATCACTATCCATGAATATATAATGTTTTAAAAATGTAACAAAATGTTTATTTTGCCAATTTAAAAATGTCATGTGAGCATTGGAAAACTGTGATTATTAAACTAATCGATGATATTTAAAGATTCTATAATTTTTGAAGACATATAGACACCACGCATGCTTTTGAAACAAATATATACGTAGATACACGCGGTCATTAACAAAAAAACTTTAACTAATAATTATAAGTTATAATTTATAAAGTTGAGATAATTTTGCTTAATCATGCAATTTTAAAAAACGTTTTATAGTAACTAAGGTATTATAAGAAATAACATTATACAGTCCTAATTTGTATATTTTGTACCTATTTGGCTTATCGTTTACAAATTAGGTAACATTAATAACGCAATACTGCAGCCTTGTATAGAGGGATAATATCATCAAAACTTATCTTTTATTTTCGCATAGAATAAACATGTCATAGCTATCGTATTATTTTATTACACTTGAAAACGTTAAAACTACATGCGTCACGCAACTATACATTTAACAATAATATAACTGCTATATATTATAATATTGATTTTTTTTCTTGAAATTAACCAAAATACTATTATAATATACTACTGTTCAAATATTTATCGATGGAATGGAGAATTATCGATTTATTGTAAAACCCAGCAGACTTAAGAGGGAGCAAAAGCCGTAGTGCTGTTTTCGTCTTACAAACGTATAACATATAGCCCATAGGCTATAATAAATTTACGTTTAGCAGAACAAAATAGTATGTGTTGTATTAGAGTGAGTTTATCTATTATCAAACTTTAAGAAAATAATATTATATGTGTTTATACATAATTTTTTAACGATATTTGAATTTTTAAGCCAGTTATGAGCATTTTAAATTGCAATATTTTACTTAGGTAGGTGGGTAGGTACTCATAATTAGCTTAGAAATTGAAATATAGGAAAAAAACCGATGTAAAAACACAAATAATATTCTTACCTTTAATAATATTGAATATTTGAATCTAACAACACAACATATTTTGTTCTAATGAACGCAAATTTGGTATGTTTTAAATTTTTAATACTTGGGTAGGTACCACATATACGCGAATGTGAGCTTAATATGAGTTTTTCACTTGTATTTGAATTAAATAATAAAATATATACTATACAATTTAGAACTAAAGTCATATAATATTATATTGACATGATGTCACAAAATACAGAATGTGTTTTGTGTAATTTTCAGTAGTCCACAATCATTTTAAACTTATCTTGTAAGACCCGATACTAAATCGTTCTCATTCGCTGTCTATAATTGGGTTATTCGTACATTATATTTCAGTTAAAATAATATGAATAATAGACTAATAGAGTTAAGAGTATATTAGAACTAAATGTTAAGTTATCAAAAAGATGTAACTTTTCTTACGGTAATTTACACAATAAATAATAACATCATATACCTAGTTTCTACTATAATCACCAAATACTAATCATAATCATACATCGAATGTATAGTTGTAACTACATTTACTATGTACATAATATTATACAAAACTTAATCATATAACTATATTTTGAAAATTCTGAATGTTTTGTTTTGTGGGAAAAATAATAAACCTAACAGTTAAACTATAGTATACTTTCCAATAACTATGTGAAGGTATACCTTAGTGTATTAAAATATTATATTATAAGCGTACACACGCCGCGTTCTAAGGTGTTTTCAATTTGGCACACATAATTAATATAAGTACCAAGGTAGGTACTACCATAATTATACACAACGTGCAATATATTTACACGTGACACGCGGAAATAGCTAAGCTCGAAATCCAATGAATTGCGTAAAAAATGGACAACTACAGGTTGTTCAGGGGATAACCGATGTTTACAATCGAAAAATATCACGTGCATAGTCCTGTACAGAGGAAAGCGACATATTAATTGATTTCGCCGAAATCACATTTTCACCTGTAAGAAACTTATTGATTGCGCCGACTATCAACTCCGCCAAACTTTTTACATATTGATTCCATCGGTGAGTTTGGCTCATATATACCTATTACTATAATATATTAGAGTACACTTTTATTAAAAATTGATTATGATAGTCTAAAAAATGTGTAGGATTATTTATGTGATAATATTACATTGATTAAACATCTAAATTTAATCCGAAAATGGACACGTGGAGTCGCCTTCAATATCATCGGAACAAACAACTAACATGCAGTAAGTTCCTTATCGTTTCATTCAACTATTCAAGAATTAACTCACAATAGTCTCTAAAGCGCATCTTAATATTTTTTTGTTTCACATGTTTTGAATTTAAAAATATTAACTAATAATAAGAGGGCTAAACATGTATAAAATCAGCAAAAACATAAATTACGAAAGTAAATATGTTTATTACTACAATAATTGTTGATGATTATTTAAATAAAACATTGATGGATTCATTTATATTATACACTGTCATTAAATGAAAATTTTTAAGAATGAAAATTGTTTTAAATTTTAGAAAAATAATTACCGTCATCAGTATTTGAGTTATTGTATGTACCTAGTTACTGTATTTATTTTTTAATATTTTATTGTTTTTTCTTTCATAATTTAGGTAGGTAATACGGAATTGTATACGGAATCGAAATATAAGGAATCGATAGCCGACGAAATCATCATATTAATATACAAAAATGTCTCCGGCTGAATTAATAAAACCCCGGTAAAAGAACACGCTCAGTTTCACAGTTATTCGTCAGCCCCAATTAGTAGGCATAGAAATGATGTTATCTATATAAGTAGTAAATTAATAAGCAATAGCGTGTGCTATAACGTGGATTTTAATACAGCTATATAGGGTTATTAACCAATAACCATATAAACTTTATATTAACAAACAGTTTATAGTTTATACCATATCATTATAACCATAATATGTTATAAATTATGCATTGTAAAATGAAAAGTCTCTTTGAACTTAATTATTAGTTTTCTTGTTTTTTCGTTCTTGACGCATGCAAATAGATTTAAAAAATTTAAAGTTTTTTGTCAGTTATATTTTATTTCATAGAGTGTATGGGGTATGGACGGACACAGCTGATCGCTGAATAATCATAATTTTGTAAGTTTACACTATACAGGTATATATTATTGTTTTTACTTGGATAATTTTCACGCGTGGAGGACTCGGAAGTTATTGGTTAGAATCCGATTCGCGACAACTGGCATGTTACAATAACAATAATAATTGTGTGTAATATTAATATCACCGACTGCGTGCTCACTTTTAATAGTCATTTATACAATATAATTAGGTAATAAATTCTTAGTTTGCTTTTTTTTAGGGGGAGCTGATTTCGTAAGCTAAAAATATACTCTTGGTCAGTTCTACGAAATAGTTCTAGACACCCCTCTCGTAATTACTAACTAGAATACTAGATATATTAATAGCAGTCTACGCTATACATAAATTCCACAAAAAGTAGTGTTTAAAAACGTCTACCCAAACCCATCCCCCCCTACACAACGTACACACAACACACAAGCTCGACTTTGGATACACCCTACGCATGCATTTTATATTTCGAGCGTGGTCCAAAATAGCACTCACCTGTTGAGTCTGCCGTACACAGTGTACGCGATGACGGCGACGACGGCGACCGCCACGCCGGCGCTGGACGCGAACATGCAGACGGACACCATGGCGAATTCGACCGCGGCGGCGATTAACATGACGGCGGAGGCGGTGGTGACTATCGTTCAAAGGATTATAGTAATTATAACATTTACGTCGTGCGGTCCTAAAGCCGCGATGGGTTGACGGTGTATTATAGGCAGGTACCTATAATATAGAAGTGGGTTGGTATAAAACGTTATAAGAGCCGAGAGGTAGGAAATAAAGTCGCGGACGACGGCGGCGGTAGCGGCGGCGGCGACACTCGAGATAACCGACAATTTTGATGATAAATAATAATATCAACCTGGGTATACATATATAGTATAGTGTATACACTAACAAGTAGGTATATAGGCTGCAGTCGCGAATATTATCGGAATTTTAACTGTTTTTTTTATTTTTTAACGACACATACGTAATCCGATCGCAATTCGTGTAGGTATAAGTAATAGCGGGTTATTAATATTAATATAACATATCATATACAATGCGCGAACTACAATTGTTCAAAGAACCATAAATATTCGATCGAAAGTCCGAACACGATTTCACACAAACTGCACTATATTTAAGATTATTCTCAAAAATTGTTTTGAATAATTTTTTATTTAATATTATTATTTTTTTTTAGAAGCGCTCGCCACTTGTTTTCATTCGCAACTGACAGTACCTATATGTATACATAATACCAGTTGCCCTTTTTGCCCCCTACTGGCCATCATCATTATTTATGTGTATATTATATTCACATGCATTATGATTATGAATATACGCGCGCGCGCTGGCGATTGTAAAATAAACGTGTTTGGGATACCTTGAAAACAATAAAAAAAAAATTTGACATTAATTGCTAATTAGCGCCACCACCACAGCCACTGCGAGATTCACGTATAGTACGTATATGTATGAGTTTGTTACATATATATACCGACCGATATTATTTCTGCATTCGTATATGTACTGTCTGTATTGATTTTTCGACCATTAAAGTCAACAAAAAAATTCCTATATATTTAAGCAGCGCGATACTTCATTTACAACACAGAGAAAAAAATTAAGAGCACCTATATTCTGCATAATTATTACCGCTGCAACTATATACAACTACCGATCTACCTATATCAGAATAATATAATATGCATATTATAATAATATAGGTATAAGCACAACATTTCTGAACTCTTTTCGAACGCTCCACAATGTATTATAATAATAGGCATTCTGCTGTTTTTCAGTTCACGATGAGACAATTGAAGTCCACGTAGGTACCTAGAGTATTCTAAATCATACTATATTGTATACATATCTATATAGATATTATACAGTAATACGTATACACTATATACAGTAGGTATGTATTATTAGACAATATGTATTTTTCCCACGTATAATTTGAATATAAATACCATTTTTAATTACTCTATTATAATCCATATTAAACTATACCTCGAGTTTTAATGCAAAGCGGTAAAAAAATGTCTGGTTAACCTACTGTAGATGCGATTAAAAAATAAACAGAAACTAACCGAACTTTTGTTTTTTTGCATTACGACATTACATGCACAAGACAATTTAATTTTAAATCACGCAAATTACACACGTTTTAACGCTTATTATATCTATAGATAGTAAAAAATATAATATGACTATGATATTGTAGCAATGGTTTAATGAGATTAAAAACGACTTCACGCGTCGGTGTAGTTTCATAACAATGACAATTTGTTATACACATAAAAATATTATACGTATACTCATAATAATACCTACAAGTATCATTCGTATATATATATATATATTTATATATTATATATATATATTTACACCTAAGATCATGACGTGTACAATTTTAAATCAGTCTTATATTACATGCTCAAATATATATTATTTCGTAAGTCGTAACGTTACAGGTAGATACCCCGTACACCAATATATACCTGTATAGAGTTGTTTGCTTGTCAGTTGTCATCATTGTTATTATACATGTTTTAATATCAAAGTTGAAATTCAACTCGTTATGTTTTTATTGCGTTAATTTAAAAAAAAAATTCTTTAAGTATTATGCACAATACAAAATAAACAGGGAAGGTATATCATAAAAATATTATGTCCAATACATAAACTTAAACCTTTTTGTCTGTTTCAACCGTGAGATGAGATTGCTTTCACATTGCTTCCACCCGGCTCCACATCGTTGATTTTATAATTAAAAAATGTACGTTACATAGGTACAGGATCGGATTGGACAAATTCGGCCCACCGAGTTTTCCGTACTTCAACTGCAGCACACTTACAAACTGGCGGTCCTTGGGTACGTTCTTATTCGGTGCATACCTAGTTTTTTTTATTTTATAGTCTCCATTTCTTCAACTTTTAATTCTTATCATATTTTCAGTCAGCGCGGCCCCTCATGACTTGAACGGCCCAAAATTGTCGCGACCCACAGAGTTTTACTCGGTAATTCGCTAGGTCAATCCGGCACTGCATAGGTACTCACACAATATGTGTCTAGCTCAGGGTTGGCAAAAAAAAGCCTTTCCTGAGAGAGGCACGCGCCTATATCTCCTCAGGTCTGGAAATTGGTCTTCTATAGTCCAAGTGCCCTTATTAGTTGATTGCAAGCTTGCAGCCTGGACTGCTTCAGCGCGTTTTTCCCAAGTTTTTTTATGCCCATGTTCCCTCCAGACTCTGCAATCCCTATTTTTATCACTTGTCTTTCAAGCGCCAACATAATTCGGGAAGAGGGTTAGAAACACGTAGTTACGGGGGATAGTGGGTTTAAACTCTTCCCCTTACAACATGGAAAGTATGTAAAGGTATATACAAAAATTTAATTCTACTTACCAAAAGGCAAGAATAATTGACACCCAATACTCAAAAACCTCTATTATATTGTAGAACACTATGTAATTATAATATTAGTTCAGTGTCTTATAATAATAATTATTATGTATAATAATATAATATATAGTATATCATAGTTTAAACGTATATTTTATTTTAATCAAACACAGTATTTAAAAATCGGGTAAAAATGTAAAAAATGTAACTATATTATTGGAAATTTTCATTTACTCACTAATTTGTATTTTTGTGAATAAATAATAAATTTACAAGACTATAGGTCAGTGGCGTCATTTGGGGGGGGGGGGGTCTGGGGCAATGTAGTTCAGCAGCTGTTGCTGCCATTGAACTATATAATATAATATAAATATAACTATATTATAATAACTATATAATAACAATATTATTATATAGTTCAATGATTGCTGCTGCTGCAGATATCAGAAACCATGCCAGTAGTACCACTTTGAAGGCGGTTATTGAAGCGGGATTTTCAATGAATACAAACAAGGGCACATGGTGTTAATAATTTATTTGTGTAGCTTACAAACGATTTTAATTTCATAATATTTCATAGCATTCTATGACGTTTTTTAAAAAATCTGCACTTTACCGCACTTTTTTACTGTTCAAAGGTAAAAGTGTGGTAGGTGGTAACCATGGTGAGGAGATTTAATTTTTCGAAATAATCAGAAACGTTATCGTACAATATTATGAATGTAGTATCATGATAAAAGAAGTTAATCTTGCTCCCGCTAAATGTTATTTGTTGACTGTTGTTCATTTGAAAAATCTAAAATTATTAAATGTGTTAGCTTTTAGCGTTGCTTAACTAAGGATATCTTTATGTAGTATCTAATGTTATTGTGTTCATTTAATTCCTATAAATATGTGGTCATCAAGAAAAAATACCATTCAAGTGTTTTTTGTCCTTACAGAAGACAGGACAGACATTGAAAATATGTCTGAAACTATGCAGCTAGCATTACAAGTAAGTGGTGACGTATTGTGTTTTTGAGGTTCACAAATCAAGAAAATAAAATATATAGATCATATTTATATTATAGGATTGCATTAATCATGAACTTACCACTAATGTGATCAGTGAATCAGACGTTTGTAATATGACATCATTGAAAAAAAGTCAAGTTTTTGTCTATGACAATTTTGAAGGACCTGCTTTTCAACATATTTTAATGGCTGCTAAACAAAATAAAGCTGTGTTAGTACAATGTTCTAATTAATTAATTATTTATTTAATATTTTAAATCAACTAATAGTTATTTATAATATATTAAACATTTAAACCTAATCTGATTCGTGCAATAGTACAGTAAAAAATTAATTAGTCCATCCATATTTTAATATTGTATACTAAGATTTTATTAATTTTATACAGTTTTTTTCTTTTAAAAACATTACAAGTCTATATAAAAATATAATACTTATAAATACGTAAGACGCTAAGACATAATTACTGTCCAGATCTGTTATATAAACTATAGGTACATACTCAAACAACCAGACAGGTTGACATATGTGTCATTTTGTATGTTATATAGTAAGAATTTTCTTTCAATTAGATTCATATCACTTGTAAATTATTTTAATATTACCCAATATTTGTGTTTGCAATTCTGTTGATTATTTTAATGTACCTACCCAAGTAATAATCAGTTGATGTATAATTGAATTTCGCATAACATCATATACTATTTTATAGTTATTTTGTGTATTTCTATGTGCCTATTGCAGTTGGGCTCGCCAGTTTAATTCAGAACAAAATAATTCATAATATTTTAGATTTTAAAATTAAAGTAATATATTATTACTACCCATGTCCTATTCCATATTAACCATTATAAATATTACATTTTTCAGTTATTACTTATTCTCAACTAAGCCATTTTAATTTAACCATAAAATCTTTACCTACTGTATTTAATTTATAAATCTCCAATTGGCAATTTCTATTACTTTTCATATTTATGGTTGTATTTATATTCTTTATTAAGTTTTAATTTGATTATTTTTGTTTCCAGAATTGTTAGCCCAATATGTTTAAGAACATGTTTCATTGAAGCAATTTCCATACCAGAAAATAATTCACCGATATATACGATGGCAATGCGTAACATTGTACTAAGTATTTCGAATCTTAGTCCTAAAGAAAAGGTAAATCAGAACTCCCAACCTTTACTGTGCTTTTTCTTTTATTAAGCTATTAATTATTATAATGTTTAGGAAAGAGTAAAAGAAAAAGTTGAATACATGGGTGGAATTTTCTCTCATAATTTACGAGACAGTACTACTCATTTAATGGTTGGAAAAGCAGGATCTCAAAAACATATTGTAAGTAAATTTTTATATTATTACTTGTTTATAGTAATTTAAAATTGTATGGGTTTATTTAGAAAGCTATTGAAAATGGAATAAATATTATGACTGAAAAGTGGGTAGATGCTGTTTGGGAAGAAAGCCTTATATGTAATA
The DNA here is from genome assembly GCF_005508785.2 of Acyrthosiphon pisum. Classification (NCBI taxonomy): domain Eukaryota; kingdom Metazoa; phylum Arthropoda; class Insecta; order Hemiptera; family Aphididae; genus Acyrthosiphon; species Acyrthosiphon pisum. The sequence continues at coordinate 127,835,652 of NC_042494.1, forward strand.
TAGTTGCTACTGAAACCAAGTTTGATAAATTCAAATGTCCTCCATTTTATAAACTGGAAATAACTACTTCTGGACTCGAAGGAAAAGATAGAGAAAAAATCATCTCTTTAATTGATGAAAATGGTAAAAAAATTATATTGTTAAATAATAAATAATAAATATACAAGAAAATGCTTTGAGTTATCGAAAAGTTGACTCAAGTTATCCATGTTCCACTGTATATATAGTTTTATTCCAAGTTCATAGATTGTTTTTATTATTTAGGTGGCAAATATACCCCCCAAATGAAGAAAGATGAAACTAACATATTGATCTTGATGAAACCTACAGGCCAAAAGTTTACTTATGCACAACAATGGGGTTTATTTTGTTTAAAACCATCTTGGATTTTTGACAGTGTTCAAAAGGGTTACATAGTTGAAACTCGTGACTATATTGTCAAAAATACCATGCTAAGTTCAACACCTGCCTCATCAAATGTTAAACGTATGACCTAAATTACGTAAAAGTTAAAACTATTGTATTTTCATTTATCAATCATTTATTGATTTGCTTTTTAGCTAACTTTTCTCAAAACGATATTAGTGAAATTGTTGCTGAGCCCAAATCAACAATTGAAGAAACAATAAATAACTGTGATATGTTAAAGCGCCAAAAAATAAATAATCACAGATCACAAGAAAATTGTACTACTCCAAAAAAAAATAATGGGCAATGTAAGTATACTATTTTATCATACCATTATTTATTAGTAGGGCTCGGAAGTTGATGACCTTAAAAACAATAAAAAATGACCTAAAAAGAATGCAAATATGACATAAAAATGACAAAAAATGACCTAAAAAATTGCAAATATTAGTTTTAAACTAATAAAAATACATTTTTTTTAAAACATTTTACTCTATTTTACTATAAAATTCTATATAAATTTATCAAAGCTTCGAATCCTCAAAATATGACAAAAATGTCCTTAAAAAATGAAATAAAATAATAAAATGTAGGTATAATCATATTCACTACAACACGACAACGACAAATGTAATCGGCGAGATAAAATCGAATAGGTACTAACTTAGTCCGTGGTAATTTCCAAGTTTTAAGTTATGTCAAAAAATGACTTAAAAAGTAATCAACACCAAAAAATGCAAAAAAATGCAAAATAAAATTTAGTTATTCAGATTCACATGCTAATGAAACACATTTGTGGCCAGGAGAGCATCGTCTAAAAAGTTCTAAAAAAAAATGCAAAATGCATCAACTTCCGAGCCCTATTTATTAGTAATTGTTACGTTAAACTGTCAGTTTTATAAAATTCAAAATTATATTGATGTTTTAAAATTATGCACACTTTGTATTACAGATAATTCAAAAAAAATAAATTATAAAGATATTTTAAATGATTTAAGTTTGCCAGAAGTAAAAAGAGCTGGCACAATTTTGGATGGTTGTAAAGTAAGTTTTAATTTTAACAATGCTTTTTAAATATTTTATACTTTGACCAGAGCCATAAATTAATTTTTTGCAGATTTATTTTAGTGGATTTAGTTTAAGCGAAGAAGAAAAATTAAAACGAATAGTAATCTCTACTGGTGGAATTCGGTACACAGAGCTAAATGAGTCTATAACCCATATTTTAGTTGGTGAATTTTCAGCATCACTTG
>NC_042494.1:127837362-127840828 GCF_005508785.2 Acyrthosiphon pisum
CATGTTTTAATATCAAAGTTGAAATTCAACTCGTTATGTTTTTATTGCGTTAATTTAAAAAAAAATTCTTTAAGTATTATGCACAATACAAAATAAACAGGGAAGGTATATCATAAAAATATTATGTCCAATACATAAACTTAAACCTTTTTGTCTGTTTCAACCGTGAGATGAGATGCTTTCACATTGCTTCCACCCGGCTCCACATCGTTGATTTTATAATTAAAAAATGTACGTTACATAGGTACAGGACCGGATTGGACAAATTCGGCCCACCGAGTTTTCCGTACTTCAACTGCAGCACACTTACAAACTGGCGGTCCTTGGGTACGTTCTTATTCGGTGCATACCTAGTTTTTTTTATTTTATAGTCTCCATTTCTTCAACTTTTAATTCTTATCATATTTTCAGTCAGCGCGGCCCCTCATGACTTGAACGGCCCAAAATTGTCGCGACCCACAGAGTTTTTCTCGGTAATTCGCTAGCTCAATCCGGCACTGCATAGGTACTCACACAATATGTGTCTAGCTCAGGGTTGGCAAAAAAAAGCCTTTCCTGAGAGAGGCACACGCCTATATCTCCTCAGGTCTGGAAATTGGTCTTCTATAGTCCAAGTGCCCTTATTAGTTGATTGCAAGCTTGCAGCCTGGACTGCTTCAGCGCATTTTTCCCAAGTTTTTTTATGCCCATGTTCCCTCCAGACTCTGCAATCCCTATTTTTATCACTTGTCTTTCAAGCGCCAACATAATTCGGGAAGAGGGTCAGAAACACGTAGTTACAGGGGATAGTGGGTTTAAACTCTTCCCCTTACAACATGGAAAGTATGTAAAGGTATATACAAAAATTTAATTCTACTTACCAAAAGGCAAGAATAATTGACACCCAATACTCAAAAACCTCTATTATATTGTAGAACACTATGTAATTATAATATTAGTTCAGTGTCTTATAATAATAATTATTATGTATAATAATATAATATATAGTATATCATATATGATACTATAGTAACTATTGAAACTATAGTTTAAACGTATATTTTATTTTAATCAAACACAGTATTTAAAAATCGGGTAAAAATGTAAAAACTGTAACTATATTATTGGAAATTTTCATTTACTCACTAATTTGTATTTTTGTGAATAAATAATAAATTTACAAGACTATAGGTCAGTGGCGTCATTTGGGGGGGGGGGCTGAGGCATTCACACCAGTCTAGTATTTACATCTACCTTAAGTTGGCACATTTAACACCCCCCCCCCCCCATTTAACCGCTATGGTACTATGCTATGAGTGAAAAAAATTTTGAGTCGGAAAAGCAGTGAAAACTTGCCCTAGTCTAATAAAAACTGAAATGACGCCACTGCTACGTACGAACTACGAGTAGAACGCTAATTATCCTTACTAATTTGTGCTTATATATAATTATTAATTATAATGTTACATTTGTATATACCTATACACAAATACATATGATCATATTATGGCCAATATGCCAGTATATGAATATGTTATATGATCATTGATCATATGGATATTGAAAATTATTAATATACCTATTATATAGGTAGTAAATAATAATGTAATATGCTGAATGCTGATTGAGAATATGTTGATGTAGAACTAGACGAAAAATATTCAAAGGCGATGAGACCTATGCCTAGTGTAGACTAGACTAGTTAATCTTTTACCTATGGTCACGACCACGAACATAATATAATAGTACGACTCGCAATACATTTGTATAATAAATAATAATATAATAATATCTTAAGGGGGCTGGAGAGTGATTAATTGTCGGTCAAAAACATGGCTACGACTTCAATCACTAGGCCTTATATAATATATCATATTCATAATTCAAATTGAAATACATTGATATAAAATATGAAAAATATACGACAGTCAAAGCATAGTAAATTTAGAGGAGTATTCAAATCTGCTTTCAAAATGTAAATCAGAACATCCTACTGAGCGTAGTGATTGAAGTCACTGGTAGTATTTTTTGAAAAAAAATGTTTGTATTTTTTTAAAGTAATAAGTGTTGACGTGTGCATGCGCATAGGTAAAATGACAGACGTATTATGAATCATGACAAAATATTATTTTAAAATATTATTTTGTCATGTTATGAATTATGATGCCCTTATACAACGTGATCGGTACTACGAATTACACACACTAATGTTCATTTACTTTCAACACATTCACAAGACCTATTTATCTTGAAATATAAAATGCCTATTTTTTACTCCCTGGAATTGATTACGCTCCAGCCCCCTTAAATAGTGAGCACGATTAAAGATATATTATCTTTAATTGTGATAGTGAATGTAGTTCAGCAGCTGTTGCTGCCATTGAACTATATAATATAATATAAATATAACTATATTATAATAACTATATAATAACAATATTATTATATAGTTCAATGGTTGCTGCTGCTGCAGATATCAGAAACCATGCCAGTAGTACCACTTTGAAGGCGGTTATTGAAGCGGGATTTTCAATGAATACAAACAAGGGCACATGGTGTTAATAATTTATTTGTGTAGCTTACAAACTATTTAAATTTCATAATATTTCATAGCATTCTATGACGTTTTTTAAAAAATCTGCACTTTACCGCACTTTTTTACTGTTCAAAGGTAAAAGTGTGGTAGGTGGTAACCATGGTGAGGAGATTTAATTTTTCGAAATAATCAGAAACGTTATCGTACAATATTATGAATGTAGTATCATGATAAAAGAAGTTAATCTTGCTCCCGCTAAATGTTATTTGTTGACTGTTGTTCATTTGAAAAATCTAAAATTATTAAATGTGTTAGCTTTTAGCGTTGCTTAACTAAGGATATCTTTATGCAGTATCTAATGTTATTGTGTTCATTTAATTCCTGTAAATATGTGGTCATCAAGAAAAAATACCATTCAAGTGTTTTTTGTCCTTACAGAAGACAGGACAGACATTGAAAATATGTCTGAAACTATGCAGCTCGCATTACAAGTAAGTGGTGACGTATTGTGTTTTTGAGGTTCACAAATCAAGAAAATAAAATATATAGATCATATTTATATTATAGGATTGCATTAATCATGAACTTACCACTAATGTGATCAGTGAATCAGACGTTTGTAATATGACATCATTGAAAAAAAGTCAAGTTTTTGTCTATGACAATTTTGAAGGACCTGCTTTTCAACATATTTTAATGGCTGCTAAACAAAATAAAGCTGTGTTAGTACAATGTTCTAATTAATTAATTATTTATTTAATATTTTAAATCAACTAATAGTTATTTATAATATATTAAACATTTAAACCTAATCTGATTCGTGCAATAGTACAGTAAAAAATTAATTAGTCCATCCATATTTTAATATTGTATACTAAGATTTTATTAATTTTATACAGTTTTTTTCTTTTAAAAACATTACAAGTCTATATAAAAATATAATACTTATAA
>NC_042494.1:127840878-127871989 GCF_005508785.2 Acyrthosiphon pisum
CAATATTAACATGCGTACACACTTTAACGAAAAATATAAGTATGTATTTACACAATTGATTTTTATTAAATTGAATAAAGTAAAAATAATTCATATTTCATGTTAGCAGTTTTGAAAGTAATAAAATAATAAAAACAAGAGTTAAGTAGAGCCCACTTTAAAGGATTTTTTTCATAACTTCTGTGTATACTATGAGATGACACAGCCGGTCACTTCTACCAGAGCATATTATTTAGTACTTATAATAAAAGGTTTAAATGTACCTAAGTTTTATTACTGAGAGCCTATTACTCCCATTCTTTTGCAAGTTCAGATTTAAAAAAAATGTCCAATTGTTTTTTGTGCTGATATAGTTTTGAGAATGCTATGCATAGATTTCCTATTTTCTTATGACCTGACCACAGCTTTCCTAACCAACGCAATTTTCGAGCATATCTGTCAGAAATTTCAAATTCTTTTTTTAAAATATCTGAAAAAGATTCACTTTTTGTATCATTTTGAATTTTTTTTTGGTGTACTTCATAGAATCTATTTAAAATACACCCATATAAGCACAAATCATGTAATATATTATTTCCAAACAATTTACACGAATCTTTATAATCCTTTAGAAATTTTAATAAATTACAATAAGAATTTTCAGCTTCAGACTTTGGTATATTTATGTCAGTATGACTAACATCTCTCAAAAATGTTTTTAAATAATTATTTAGCCCCTTACCTACTAGTTTAGTTTTTTTCTTACTTGAAATTTTGAATACTTTTTTTGAATAATTTTTATGGGTTTTTGGAAACTCCATGGAGTCATCTACATTTGGAAGTTTTGAAATTTTATCTTTTTCTTCTAACAAATCTTTACGTATAATTTCATAATTTTCAGTACTACGTAATGCTGTAGTTAAAATTGTTTTCAGTATTTCTGTTTCTATAAGAGCACATGATAAAGTGAACCGTTCTGTCTGTTCTTCAGCATCATCCATATCCGAACATGTCGCTTGATCCATTTCTGTAATTGTTGACATGGCTTAGGTATAATTCTTATAATATATATAATAAATTATAAGTGAACTATATGTATATAGTGAACTTCAAATACTAGGAACACTAGTACAATAGAACTAGGTAATTAGGTACTATTTAAATGCTTGAGTTATACTCCTCCAAGTTCTAACTAATACGATGTCACGCCAAATAATGTAAATGATAATACGGGAAACTCAAACCTAATCAATGGAGACCAACTACTGAAAAGGTTATTCTGTGATCATAGTATAAGGAATAAGTATGCTCAATGATAAGACTGCGCATATTTTTAAGGGGCAATGTATAATTTATATAGGCAACCAACAATAAACTTAAGGCGACGTCACGATTATACATTTAATCTTATGGAATGCAGTATGCACAAAGCCACAAAAACACAAGGCGTTGCACAAGCGCGAACTAGGATGAAAACACGGTTCGCGTTGATCATACTTCTTATTTCTTAAACTTAAGGTAGCCCCCCCCCAAAAAAAAAAAATCACTCAAAGCCCCCTAAAAAAATAAATAGTATACCATTCTTAAAAGTATGTACCTATAAATTATAATTAAAAAAAAATGTGTTGGGGCTTGAACCCCCCTTAAAAATTTTTCCTATTTGTGCCACTGGTCTACTGACCTAAGATATAGTATATATACTCAATGGCATTATCACCATAGACCTTATACCATAGAAAAAAGATCTTTATAATCGTGCTTATGAGTTATGAGCATATTAGACCTTGTTATTATCATGACAAATTTGTCATGCTTATTATTACCTTATTGTGTAATAATTATCTATGAAGACTCCAATCAGTTGATCGAGTTTCTATTCTATATTGTTCTATAATATAGGTCAAAAATTGTCACACCGTGTGTCATAGGATTTAGCGGGATTGGGGCACTTCTCCCGAAATTTCGGGAGAAGTACCTGATGCCCGCATTTAGCATTGTATATCATAAACATGACAGATCTCGTGAAATTGAGGAAATAAATAATAAATTCAACCATAGTCAGTAGTCAGTTGTAAACTGTTCGCACGATTTAAGATACTAAAATCTTCTTTCTTTTGTAGCACGATTAAGATAGTACTATCTTTGTAGTCACGGACACGATAAATAAGCGCTGGATTTTAAACACTACTATTGTAACAATTTATTGGTTCTCAACATTGTACCGTTACGTTGGCCGTTACGTACTTACGTGTTTAAAACTTTAAAATGGTATTCACAGTGATTTGACAAATGAGTGAATGACAAGACGTACAACCACCTGAACCAATATCGAAAGAATTACAAACTTTTCTCACAACAATATTATTATTTATATAAGTGAAATTGTTGCTGAACAGTGAACCTTAATCAACAATTATTGAAGAATCCATATAAATAACTGTAGTACGTTAAAATGCTCCAAAGCATAAATAATCACAGATCACAAGAGAATTGTACTACTCCAAAAAAAAATAATGGGCATTGTAAGTATATTATGTTGTCGTACCATTATTTATTAGTAATTAGTATTTGGTACATTAAACTATCACTTTTATAAAATTTAAAATTCAATTGATATTTTAAAGTTATATACACATTGTATTACAGACCAATCGAAAAAAATAAATTATAAAGATATTTTAAATGATTTAAGTTTGCCAGAAGTAAAAAAAGCTGGCACAATTTTGGATGGTTGTAAAGTAAGTTTTAATTTTAACAATACTTTTTAAATATTTTATACTTTGACCAGAGCCATAAATTAATTTTTTGCAGATTTATTTTAGTGGATTTAGTTTAAGCGAAGAAGAAAAATTAAAACGAATAGTAATCTCTACTGGTGGAATTCGGTACACAGAGCTAAATGAGTCTATAACCCATATTTTAGTTGGTGAATTTTCAGCATCACTTGCAAAATTATTACACTCTATTCAAGAAAAGTAAATATAATTTCCATGGTTTAATGCAGTAATTATATATACATAAGCAGTTTTCACACTTAAAAAGCCTTTTTTAATTAAAGGAATATCATAAAAATAAAAAACAACATTGCAAAGTCAACAATTTTATCATTTTATAATGAAAGTTCAATAAAAAAAAGGGTTCTTGGTTCTTTTTGCATAAAACTGTCTTTCTATATAATTTTGGAATTATGCAATAAATAACTGTAGTGCTAGGGTGGGAGTGATGGGACAAATCTATGTAACCAACTTGGTCTTATAATTATAAGCCTATATCAATCCTCTTAAAAGTGTGGGTGTCTTCTTAATAAACAAGATTAATACTTAAAAACCTTATTTTTTTATTGTCAATTATAATAATAAATACATTATATTTTAGACCTCATGTTGTGAATTTTAATTGGTTAATTGAAAGTATAAATTTGAAATGCACTGCTCCAGAAGAACAGTTTCTAGCAATGGATTCATCTCATTCATTTACACCAGAATCTCCATCTCCTCTTAGCAAAAAGGTATTATTTTATTTAATAATTATTATTTATAATATTTACAGTTTAATTACAGTAAGAAGCAGCTAATATACATATTAAACATATAGACAAAAAGATACAAATATAATTTCACTAAAAGTGCAGTCATTATGTTTGGTTCTATTTTTAATATTATAGTTTATATTATTGTATTATAATTCAAAATCTTTTCGTAATAATATAATAAATAATTATCGTCAATGGTGCTTGCCAAATTCTTATATAAACTTGAGGTTTGTGGATGTTTTACGCACTTTTTTAACATTTCCAATGCAAATTTTATGATTTTTAATTTTGATACAATAAGAAGATGTCGGTGCACTGTTTGTTTCCTCTTTCTAATGCACACGCAAAATAGACTAACTGTATTCACGCAAAATCAATTTTTATGTTTTTGAATACAAATCGCTCATTACAAAATGTATAGAGAATAATATTTATGAGAGTATGAGATATCGAGTTGTCTAAATATTATCTTAAAATGATTTAATATAGATTTAAATTTACCATATTTTTATTTTTAAATTAAAATTTAAATAAATTATAAAACAGATGTAAATATTTTCCTTTATAATTTTTTATAATTAGGAGAAAACCAATATTGCACTGACATCCTATTTAATTATTTCACAATCAAATCAATATTTAATGTTATAACTATTATTCACTGGTCTTCTTATCAGCTTAAAAGTTAATAATATGAAATATTATATATATGTATAATTGTTCTAATTAATTCTTCTAGGGATTGTATATGATGAAAAATTCTACACTCTCTCAACCGAAAGTAGTAGATAAACCTAAACTACAAACTTCAAATGTAACCAGTAATCCACCAATGGATAATTTTATCGATCAATATTTGAATGTTGGTTAGTACCATACAATTAACAATTTTTCACTTTGTATACTAAAATGTTGAATGTATTTATTTAAAAAAACCAATAAATGTATCAAAAATTTTGACAATTAAATTGTTATGTTTAATACAAAAGCAGATAATTTAAAGTTTTATTATAATAGATTTTAGCTACATTAATACAAATTCAATTTAATTTAATTTTTATATTATATTTATCATTATATTATAATTTTTAGAAAATGCCAATTTTAATGATACACTTAGTGAAAAGTCCTCTTGTACAACACAAGATACAATGTCCACTCAAGATAGTAAACTTGAATCTGTATTAGAAGGTTGTTATTATTATTATTACTATTATTTACTAACTATCATATAAAATAATGTTGAAATAATGTACTTTTAATTTTTTTATAGGGTTAACTATTCTTCTCCATGATTTGGACGCTCATCAATTGCCATCTATAAAAAGTAAAATAATATCAATGGGTGGTGTGGCAGTTAATACACGTAGTTATCGAGGACAAATTAATTATGTTGTTGTTCCTATTGTATTCAATGAGAAGTCATTAAGTATTAATGCCACCATAGTTAGCTGTCTTTGGATAGTAAGTACTATTTTGCTTGTGGCCTGTGGGTCAGCGAGAGGAAACAAATAGTGTGCTGATATCCTCTTAAGGGGATCGGTGGTAACTGGTAGACAGCCAAAACCATCATACTGATCAACTTACTAATACTTTTCAAAACTGATTTGAATTTGTTATTACATCTACTTGATATTGGTCATGCCACTTTTCTTAATTTCAGAATATTTTGGAGTTGAAATCACAAATCTTAAAATGTAGACTGCCCGATCTCAAGTAGACATTATAACAAATTCAGATCAGTTTTCTGAAACCTTATCGCATTATTAGGTCGATCTGTAGAATGCACAAAAAGTATAATAAACAATTTAACATAAAATATTTACCGTTCAAGTGCTCCTCTATTTCTTTTACACACTAATGATGTACTCTTGTAATTATTAAATTGTCTATTTAAAACTCCTTAAAAATTGCCTGCCACTGAACCCTTTAACCTGCATGTGCTCTTGGGCAGATATAATTTAATCTCCCTATAAATATTAAACTCCTCTAAGACTTAAATTAATTATTATTGTTGTTATTATTAGGAAGACTGTTATAATCTTGTTGAACAAACTCCTGTAGAATATTATCATAAACCAGTAATTTTTAGTGGTTCAATGCCTTTAAAAAACTGTGTGATTAGCATCACCAATTATACAGGGTCTGAACGATATTTCTTAAAAGAAGTTTCTCTACTTCTTGGAGCAAAGTAAGATCATTATAATTCATCTTGAATAATTATAAATTAATTTCAACACAAACTCATTTTTTAGTTTTCAAGATGCATTGTCAAGAAAATCAAAACCAGAAGACAATATTATGATGACAACTCATCTCATTTGTTCTACACCAGAAGGACCCAAATATGAAGCCTCAGTTAAATGGGGTGTACCAGTTGTATCTAAAGAATGGCTACTTAAATGTGTTTCATGCAAACGCCGTTTACCAGAAGATAAATTTCCAATTGTTTCCAACGGTGAATACTAAATAAATTAGTTTAATTGATTGAATTTTAACATAGTATCAAAAATATTAATTAATAATAATGATTAAATTTCTATTAGCTAATAACTCTACATTAACGAATTCTACAGTTGCTCCAACTTCTAAAGTAAAAAATGAAAGTCATAATAGTTCTACATCATTTACTCAAAAATTAACGATACTTGCAATGCAAGATAATGATGTTGATTCCGAATTAGCAATACCACTTAAAGACACTGAGGATGATATTGAACCACCACTAAAAAGGAAATGTTCAATGGAAATCATGATTCCTACCTCTCAAGTTGTAGGTTCACCTTCCAACAAATATACGCCAGCAATTGCTCGTTTAAAATCAAGTTGTTCTACGCCAGTTGCTTCAAATAGTTTCATCGAAAATTTAAAAACCCCAGAAACTCCATATGGGCAAATATTTTACAATGATCCTGTTACACCAGAAACAAAAAAGAAATGGAAAAAGTATGTTCATAACCATTAAGCTATACAAAATTATTAAGCTATTAAAATTATAATTAAATTAATTGTAGCTTCGTAATTTTGACTAATTGTGTAAAATGTGTTTAAATTATCTTTTTAATATTAATACTAACTACTTGGTTTTTTAAATTATCAAATTTAAAAATTAATACTTATTATTACATCTAGGTATTTTAAGTTAAATTATATAGTTATAGTAATTAATGATTTGTAAAAACCCATCTACACGGAGAAGTCCTCTTAACAAAGACACCAAATTTGTACATAGTAATATATAAGATAATATTCATTCTATCGTAGATTACAAATTTAATTTTTTTGATATCTTCAAAGTAAAAAGTTATTCATGTTTAAAATTTAAAAAAAAAAACAGATTTTAAGATAATAATTACTTTTAGATTCTGAATAATGAATGTGTTAATTTCATTTTATTTTAATTTCATTCAGATATGAATATTATTAGAATAATTGTACATTATTCTCTTGTATAATGAGTGTTAATATGGTGTCTTAGCTAAAGATGTAGCCCGAGTGGTTCTTTGTCACATAAAACCGGTTCTATACAATGAATATTGTTATTTTATATTTGCCGCAATGATCACCTAATCATTGAAAACAATGATATCTACCTTTTTTTTTACTCATACTGATTCTCTAATAACAGCTTAAATTTTAAAGTAACTCATGCTAATTTACTTAACTTGTTTTAAAAATTATGAAGATTTCATAAATATCTTATGTGACACTCATAATTTCCTGAACAAGAATCTTTTGATTGTTATAATATGATTATTGATCACTATATGTCTATAACTATTATTTTTGGTTTTTTTATAGTTTGTGACAGAAAGATAACATATTTTTTTACTTTATTTAATAAGTAATGATTTCTGTATATTATAATTATAATCCATTATATGGCATTTAAGGAACGCGCATCGTATGTGTCAACATTGATCGCACTGTATGTTATCTACATTTTGGGTGATATCTTTGTTGTACGCAGACAACATACTGATAATGTATATTTTATTATAAACATATAAATAATAGTATATTATACTCCACAGCCTCCACTTTCCATATTCGACTTTAGTGGTGCTTGCCATATAAAATTATGGATCACAAGTACAGGGTCCATGGGTGATCGTACTGTACTATTAGAGCTACATTACTTCCCATTATTAAACATGAAGTAAAAGTTGGGTTCACAATTTACATGGACAAATGGAGGGCATACGGCAACTCAAGTGACCACTGACCTGGTTTGGCACCAGCTTCACTTCATTGCCTGAAAACAGGGGCCAATACTCAATAAATAGAACCTACATGGAGATGTGTTAAAGTCAAATACCTACGGCATAAAATATATGGGGCTCACACAATGTCCTTAGAACCATTTCAAACAATTCTTTGAAGTTGAAAAGAACTTCTTTGATATAGAAATGCTCAGATGACAGATACCTACATATTGCGGGGTGAAAAATTGTAGATAACACATAACGCCAACATATAGTTGTGGTAGATACATTTGATAACATATGATACGAGTTCCACAATTTATTACACTATTAAGTTCTTATTCAGAAAACCTCATAGCTTAAACTAGAAATAATATAAATTTCTACTAATTGTTTTGATTAAATATAAAATATATATTATATAATTTTAGTAGTTAATGCATTAATAGGTATTAGTTATTTATACTTATTATATATTTTATTTTTTTTTAGATGGATAGAAACTTTGCCAGATGGCCCTGATGAACTATCACAACCTAAGTTGAAGAACCGAAATAGTACTGTAAGTTTTTTTTTCTAAGAATGTGTTTGTTTTTTTATTTACCATATTTTACTTTTTCCAATAGCCACTGACCGAGCTTAAGCGTCAAATATGGAATAAATCTTTACATCTACATGCTAATATTAATCAACAAAAAGTAAATATTCATGATTTAATTTTTAAATTAACCAATATAATTATTTATTTTAACTAAGATTTTTATAGCATAATAGTTTTATTACTTTTAATAAAGTATTACAACAAATACAAAAAATTACCAAGTATTTTTGAAACGTTTGAAATTCAAATGACAGTTTATAATAAATCAATTCATAACTGTTTATGTAATTTATTTAAATATGTGTTTATAGTTATTTTATATTTAGGAAACAAATGAAATAAGTTCAATAAATGCTAATTCAAATGATACATTGAAAAGTCCAAGTTTGTCATACCATTCTCCAGGTGTGGCTAACAGCAGCTTGCATAACATTTCGCAAATATCAAAAGCTCAAAATAATAAATCTAATACTGTATCACCAAATATTGTGAGAAAATAAAAATTTTACTTAGTATAACAGTAATAATTGAATAATTCATAATTTTTAGGATACTAAGCAGCAATCTTTGGATAAACAAGAATTTAGAAGGTTTGTTTTTCATTTTTAACTACAACATGTTTTGACTTTAAAGTTTTTTCTGTTTATTACAGAACAATCGAACAACTCCAACAAGATTTATGTGCATCAAGAGAACCAGAATTTCCTCTCTCCCGAACAGAGTCTGAAAGTCAAGATGATTATGCAAGTAAGTAATTAGCTTATAAATAAGTTATTAGGGTAAAAAAAATAGCATCTAAATGTGTTAGTTTTTATATTGTTCCATACATTTCAATTAATATATCCTTATTTTTAAATCTTCAGTTGTATTTAATAATCTTCTCAGTTATCATAATACTTACAATAATTATTAAATAAATAAATAATTATCAACACCTTTAAAAAATAAACTAGACCAGGTTTATGCCAAAAAGTTACTCTTAATAACCTTGAACTATCTATTTTATTTATTCATAATAATTATGAGATGTGGACAATAAGTTGAGACTTAAATAAAATATTGATTTTAAATAGATAAAAATAATAAGTATTTTAAAAACATCACCCAGTTTCTTTGTGATATGTACAAATCTTTGCCATGTTGTTTGCATTGTCTTGTTTCCCAAAACCTATGTGAATTCAGTTTAAACAGTTTAAAGTTACTTTTTCTTTTGGGGATAATTGTGACCGGGAGTTATACTCATAGGGTCCTTGAGAAAAGATAAATATCCTAGATCTTAGATGGAAATCACACAGCGGTTTTAGAGATTGATGTCTGTGTGAGGCACAACTGAGTTTGAAGAGATAATTGTAAATCAGTAAAGTGGATTTTTTGTAATTTGTCCATTCTTTGAGCAATGCTTTTTACGTCTAAATTTGTAGAGGGGCAATGTTACTTAAGACAGGTAACTATTCGATACGGGTAAATTTGATTATTCTTGAGATGATGCGCTTACTTTGATCCTCACAAGTACTATTTTGATGTGGGTACAATTTAACAATGGGCGCAACTAGAAGGGGAGGGGGAGGCTTAGCACTCTCAATATCAAAATTAGTACTCCCAAATTGTCTGTGACGGATTCTTACAATATTGGTTATAGTAAAACTTCTGATTTTATAAATAATAATTTATGATAAATTATCAAAATATATTATTTTCCTAAGTTATTTTAATTTATAACGATCAATGGAATGACATATTGAATTTATATTTTAT
This sequence comes from Acyrthosiphon pisum, assembly GCF_005508785.2. Classification (NCBI taxonomy): domain Eukaryota; kingdom Metazoa; phylum Arthropoda; class Insecta; order Hemiptera; family Aphididae; genus Acyrthosiphon; species Acyrthosiphon pisum. The sequence goes on from NC_042494.1 coordinate 127,850,951, forward strand.
TGTTATATGACTTTGTATTCGACTTCAAATCAAACAAAATAATTTTGTACATTTAAATTGTTTTTAGACAATATTTTGTTATGACATTCCCTCAAAAATATTTTTCTCTTTATTTTTGTAATTGATGAGATTACCTTAAAACATATAAAAAATTATTTTGCATAAATGCGTTTTGTCTATGTTGCGTGTAGGCCAGAGAGATAAAACAAATAGTGCGCTGATTGGCCGCTGACATCATCTTAAATAAAAACATTACATTTTAGTGTACAATAATTATTTTGCTTATCATAAAAAAGGGAAAGGATTTTCATATTGTGCTTTAGGTTTTAGCACTCCCATGAATTTTACTCTAGTTGTGCCCACTTATCATACTGAAATACTCTTTTAAATTTTATAGGTTTGCATATTGTTAATTATTACCTATCATTACTTAATTTAATACCAATAGTTGCAATTATTTTTCATACAATAATTTTTAGGAAACTCTCTATTTAAAGAACGCGTTGTAGAATCATCACAACAATGTTCAGTTGGATGGGAAGATCCAACTGAACAACAAGAAAAAGCCAGAGTAAGTTGTTAAAAAATTAATGTATAGGCATACAAGTATCTATGTATAATATATTTCATATATTTCAGTTAAAAAGACTGTCAGAGTGCAATAAAAAGTTTATATTAACCAGCGTGAATTCCAGTGTAACTTAATTTTTTTTTATGCTTGATATTTTAAATTGTATGTGAAAATCTATAACTTGTTGATTTTTTTCAATAGGATCGACAAAAGTATGAAAATGCTATTGAAAAACTTGGTGCTCAAGTATTGCGAAGTGCAATGTTTTGTGAAGATGTTACTCATGTACTTATGCACCAACCAAGTAGAAGTGAAAAATATTTATGTTCACTTGCTTCTGGAAAATGGATATTACATCCAAGCTATATTGATGATTGTTTAGAGGAAAATTGCTTTCTGCCAGTAAGTAAAATTTAGTACATAACTTAATTATTCTAAATATTTGAATATATTTTATGTTTTAATTTGTTAATTTTTGTAGGAAGATAAATACGAATGGGGAAATCCTTTATCTGACTTATCATTATCAACACCATTGCACGGAGCAGGTTATCGATGGCGTTCTAAAATTTGTTCTGGTAAAGCTGCAGCATTCAGTGGTATGAGAGCTGTATTAATGACTTCAGAAAATAGATACCAAGCTTTGACACGTCTCATACGAGCAGGTGGTGGAGTGATATTGGATAAAACGTAAATATAACTATTAATTTCTAGTTAATTTTGTGGTTTGATTTTAATTTTTATTTTTATTTAGAGAACTATTGCAGTCTACTCATTGTATTGTTGACCAAGGGTTTGGTAATATTCCTGTTCCTTTAAACGAAATCGCTGTCAAGGGTATATTACTATTACCAGCTCCATTTCTCGCTGATTTTCTGATTAAAGATCCAGCACCAGATCCTTTAAAATATCTAATACCTGAGTACCTAGCTTTCTATAATAGATTAGCTCCCAATACGTAACATATTAATGTGAACATTTAATATTATACTGTACTGCTGTAATTTTTTTTTATCTATATTAGACATTATACTTTAGGTGTTAAATTTTTATGAATACTATTATTTGTAATTTGTAATCTAATATAAATTATATGTTGTATACTTCCACATAATGATGTTTTGTACTTCGTGATATACCAAAATATTTAAAATCAATTGATATGATTAATTACATATAAATTATGTAAATGTATTAAGGTGGTTAAAATGTTCATACAATATTATCCACATAGCATAATTCAATGAAGGTGATTGAATAAATATTTTTACCAAGTTAAATAAATACAACATAATATTTTAATATTGTAAAAGTTCAGCAATTATTAAAAATCCAAGTACTTCTTAATGAGTCATTATTTATTATTTAATGAAAATTAAAAACTAAATTATATATTTAATGTTAAAACAAATATTGAATGAAATTTAATTAATTTCTATATTAATTAAACATACTTGATTTTTAAACAATATTTTATTATTTTGTTATATATTACGACATTTGAAGTTCTGACATTATCACTAAAATGTAAAACTATATAATAACTATTTTATTGACCCTTATTATTTATTTCATAATTTAATTTTTAATATTTTGTATTATTCATTGAAATATTTTATTACAGGACATTTTTATTCTGATTACCTAATAAGTAGGTATTACCTTCCATTATTGAGTTGCCAAGATCAGATTTTCCTGTATTATGTCAATATTGTCAGTTGTCACTGACAATAGAATGACATGGCTAAATAGTAAATAACCATAGGCCCCATGGACTTCTGTAAAATGTATAGACGGACAGAATACAGTAATACAGACCACAGACGCATAGTGCAATTATTTTTCCCATTATTATTCACCAATTTAAAACATTTCAAATGTCTGAATAAGCCGAAAAGAGCTGAAATATTTTAAAAATTATATTAAGTCTAGGTATTATTTAAAATATTCTTATATAAATATAAGGTACAAAATTCAAGTCTCTACGTCTACAATTTATTCATATTTTTGAAATAGGTACAAAAATAATCAATCGATTTTGTAGAAATAGTTACTTGACTTATTTTACTTTTCAGCTAAAAAATATACAATGGATATTGGAGCTACTGCCTAAATATTTGAAGCCAACACAGTGGTGTAGCGAATCATGTTTTTCAGAAGCAATTGCTTCTGGTTTCTGGGGGGTGGTGGTGGGTCATAACCTCATAAAGCCCATACACACGGTCAGTCTTTGAACTTTATTTTGGGTGCTACCCCAACCCCCTATTTGAGCATATGAGTATCGTGTACATCAGTTGGAGTTGGGTGGGGTAGGTCATAAATAATTTGTTTGCTTCCATATGATTTAAAGTTCGCTACGCCACTGAGCCAACATAATACAGAAGACAGAACTATTAACTAAGGATCCGTCGCCCTTTAAAGGGGAATCGGTGAAATGCGCATGCGCACAAGTATTTATTATCATGAACTCTGATAGTAGCTAATCTATTCTCATAGAAAAAAGATCTATATCTATTTATCTAAACGTATATCTAAGGTTAGGTTAGATTTTTATAGATTAATATTGACATTTAATTATTTTGTCATGTCTAGTTTGTAGTGCCGTCCATGCCTATTGACTATTACGTGAATATTTATACTTGGTGCGCCGTAGTGGCTAAATAACGTGGCTTCTGCCTTGAGTGTTTACGATCACACATCGTTTGCCGGTAATATTTCATCATCGAACATTATTTCTTCTCTCGAGTTGTTAATTGTTAAAGTCAACGCGGTCGTCCTATCGTTAATTATTGATAAACGTCGTGAGTGATCATTTCGAGTTTCTTTAACTGTACGCTTGTAAGCACTCTACCGTACGTTTGGGGCAGACGGCTATCATGGACGTCGATAGAACGTACGAAGTACCTAGCTTATTGCGAACGGCGTATTACGCTTGCAACCAGATCGACCGCGTCAGGTTCGACTTGCTAGATGCACCGGACGTCGATTTGCGATACTGTTGCGAGTCGCTGTTCGAAATAATAAAAATCGAAAAAGACCAAATCGAGGGCAGCGATAGGCAGACCATGTTCATCAGGTTTCAGTTCACCGTCGATGACAAGAAGTTTAAAAACATTTGCGAAGAGGCAGCGACGCACGGCCACTTAAATTGCATGAAACTCGCTCACGAGATCGGCGTCCCGTGGGTCAAGATGTACGGTGGGAAAGATACGGCGTGTGACCGAGCTGCAAGATCAGGATATCTAGAGTGTCTAAAGTACGCCCGGGAAAACGGATGTCCGTGGGACCAGTCGACATGTCTCAACGCCGCGTCAGGTGGACATTTGGATTGCCTGGTTTACGCCCGGGAAAACGGGTGCCCGTGGAACTCGGACACGTGCAGCTACGCCGCGTTGAACGGTCACAAGCACTGCCTGGTTTACGCACGGGAAAACGGGTGCCCGTGGAACTGGAAAACGTGCAGCAACGCCGCGTTGAACGGCCATATGAGCTGCCTGGTTTACGCCCGTGAAAACGGGTGCCCATGGAACGGGGAAACGTGCAGCAACGCCGCGTTGAACGGCCATATGGGCTGCCTGGTTTACGCCCGAGAAAACAGGTGTCCGTGGAACGGGGACACGTGCAGCAACGCCGCATTGAACGGTCATATGAGCTGCCTGGTTTACGCCCGGGATAACAGGTGTCCGTGGAACGGGGACACGTGCAGCAACGCCGCGTTGAACGGCCATATGAGCTGCCTGGTTTACGCACGGGAAAATGGGTGCCCGTGGAATAAGGAAACATGCGGCAACGCTGCGTTGAACGGTCACAAGGACTGCCTGGTCTATGCACGGAAAAACGGTTGCCCGTGGAACCGCACGACGTGCAGCCGAGCCGCGTTGAACGGTCACAAGGACTGCTTAATATACGCCCGGGAGAACGGCTGCCCGTGGAACGCGGAAACGTGCAGCAACGCAGCACAAAACGGCCACTTGGATTGCTTGATGTACGCAACGGAGAACGGATGCCCGTGGAACGCGGACACGTGCAGCAACGCCGCGTTGAATGGTCACATGGACTGCCTCGTATACGCACGTGAAAACAATTGCCCATGGAACGAGGACACGTGCAGCAACGCCGCGTTTAACGGCCATATGGACTGCCTGGTTTACGTGCGGGAGAACGGCTGTCCGTGGAATGAGTTGACGTGCGCCCTCGCCGCGCTGAACGGTCACATGGACTGTTTAATGTACGCACATAAAAACGGGTGCCCGTGGTGGAACGTGAACGTGTGTCGCTACACCTCAACAAACGTGCACAAGGATTGCATGTTGTTCGCACGGGAAAACGAGGATGAAATTGAAGTCCTATATGTACAGTGCCGGTGGGATACGTGCGGCAATGCCGCGGAGAAAGGTCACTTGGACTGTCTAAGGTATGCGCGAGAGAACGGGTGCCCATGGAATATGGAAACATGCAGGCGCGCCGCGTCGACCGGTCAGATGGACTGTCTGGCTTACGCATCGGAACACTGGTGCCAATGGGACGAGATGACGTGCAGCAGCGCCGCTTCGAACGGTAATTTGGACTGCTTGGTGTACCTTTGTGAAAATTGGTGCCCGTGGGACGAGAAAACGTGCAGCAACGCCGCGATGAAAGGTAACATGGACTGCTTGGTTTTCGCACGTGAATATGGGTGTCCGTGGGATGAAGAAACGTGCAGCAACGCCGCGGCGGGCGGTCACAAAGACTGCTTAGTATACGCACGGGAAAATGGGTGCCCGTGGGACGAAGAAACGTGCTCCAACGCCGCGTCGAGCGGTCAATTGGAGTGCCTGGTTTACGCCCGGGAAAACGGGTGTCCGTGGAACGAGGAAACGTGCAGCCACGCTGCAGGGAGCGGAGAAATAGACTGCCTGATTTACGCCCGGGAAAACGGTTGCCCGTGGAACGAAGAAACGTGCAGCAGGGCAGCGGAGGGCGGTCATATGGACTGCTTAGTTTACGCTCGGGAAAACGGGTGTCCGTGGAACGTGGAGACCTGCAGCGATGCAGCAATGAACGGTCACATTGACATCCTGAAATACGCACGGGAAAACGGGTGTCCTTGGGACGAGCTGACGTGCAGAAACGCAGCGTATAACAGTGACATTAGTTGCTTGGTATTCGTACGGGAGAACGGGTGCCCGTGGGATGAGAACACTTGCAGCCACGCTGCGTTAACCGGTGACATGGATTGCCTGGTATATGCACATGAAAATGGGTGCCCATGGAACGAAAACACTTGCAGCCTTGCTGCATTATACGGACATTTAGACTGCCTGATTTATGCACGGGAAAATGGGTGCCCTTGGGACGAGAAGACGTGCAGTAACGCCTCTTCCAACGGTCACTTAAACTGTCTACTTTATGCAAGGGAAAACGGTTGCCCTTGGGACGAACGAACTTGCATCAACTCTAAGTATTGCGATAACACAGCCTGCGTACGTTACGCACAAGAAAATGGGTGTCCCATTCGCAACCCTGTTCTTCACAACTAGATAGAATTTGAGTAATACCTATTTCGTTGCCAATGTGTTTGTACATATCACTCATCACATTAACAGTCTTTTTTTATGATTCTGTGTTAGAAGTTCTTTGCATTTGGCTAATTTAATTTGTATCCTGCTAAGGACCTCAATACAGCAACTTAATATTGTAAATTATAAATCAAATGTTTAATAATTATTATTATATTTAAACTTGTATGAACAATAATTAAAATTTAAAAATAAATGTATTTATTTGTTAATGTCACAGATGCGTACATTTCAACAAGATCATACTTTAACAAATTAAAAGCATAAGTCAGTACTCAGTATACACAACAGAAGTGGATATTTAACTTTCATCAGAATTAAAATGATAAAATGGAATTTGTCTGAATGGTCGTTGACTGTCAAATAATAGTATATTCAATAGGTAGTTGTTAATAATTTATTAAAATAATACCTGGGTAACCAAGGAACATGTTATAACAAAATTTAAATATTTGTATTTACTGTTACGAATTAAAAATGTTTATTTTTCACTCAAATAGACAACTCTAATTTCAACGATCAACTTGGTTTGCATTGTGACAAAATATTCAAATTGTTCTCAACATGTATGAGAGATGATCAATCCACATTTTCATAATTTTATTTGGTTGATTAAACATTTAAGTTTGAAGTTAAAAAAAAAATGTGTTAAGTGGTCTGTAATCACCTGTAATACTGAATACTTCACTCCGATAAGGATTTCCTTAGATGGTTGAAGGTTTAAATTCAATGGTACTTATTTGTTTTATTATTAGGTAATTAAAAAGTCATTAATTTAATTTTGCTCTAATTTTTTTAATTAGAAATCATAAAAACGATTAGTACTTACTAATTATATAAAACTGTTAACTGATTAAGTAAGTGGTAGATAGGTATGCAATAAAATATATTTTTAAATAATAATGTGAAATAAATCTTTTAAACTTATATTGATACCTGTAGGTACTTATATTTATACAAATGGGTATTTGTTTAGTACGAGTCTTACTGTATTGGGTCTTCGATTAGTATTTTTAGTCAAAGTAAAAATCATAAAATAAAATTATTTTATTATTATTAATTAATTAATAATACAAAATACAAATATAAAATAATGGTGTATTACACTAAATAGTTTTAAAAACAGTCAAACAAAATTGGTATTAGTAAAAAAAAAAATATTGAATACATATTTAAGTATCTAGTACAGAAATATGTCAAAATTATAAAATTATTTTATTTTGAGAAAAATATATAGCAATTAGTAATCACCGTATCACTTTAAATTTTTTTTTAAATGTATCATGTCTACTAATAGATCAGTACTCTTACATTTTCTGTGCATAATATAGATAATCGTCTAGGCAGGTCACATACTAAACGAATGCCGATAAATGTACATATTTAACATGTCATAATCAATCATTTTATTTAATTTTTTTTTAGCTACATTTTTCAAAACATGCATTTCACATTTGTTGGTAATTATTGAAAAAATGTAGGAAAATAATAATATGTTTTTATCTTTTTATGTTATAAAGAATTCTTCATTTTAATTTTAAATATTTATTTGTTGATATTTTTTTGTAAAATTTGTAGTTATGAAAATTTAAGCATTAAGTATGTAATAGTGTACAAATTAGAAAACTTTTATATCAGTTGCATAATGATTTTCCATATGTAAAACTTAGAATTGGTAATATGAAATTAGTTATTTGTTTTAGTTTAATTGGTTGATATTCAATCATAAAATTCATTGCCCTGGTAATAATATGTACTATCACAATTATTAGATAATATAATAACATAAGACATTGGTCATTAAATAAATTAGTAATAAAATATAAATAATACCTCTACTTAATATTTAAAATATATGACGATACCAACCAATATTTTTTAATATACGTAGGTACCTACCTCTAGAAGTCGATTATAACTAAATAGTGAATCACTTCCCTTGTGAAAAAAATTTAAAAAAAATGTATATTAGTTATACTATCTGCAAGTTAATTGGCTACAGGGTAACTTTTTATTTATAACTGACTGACCATTCACTATAGTACTAAACAACATAACTGTACCAAGATTTCCAAAAGATCTCTAATTTCCCTGTAGAGTTACATCCTGTACATGTTTATGTTTCAGTTTATTATCTTCATTGAACCAAGTCTATGTTGCCACAGACTACTCTCCCATGTTTTTTAAAAAAAATATGCCTTCATATTTGGAGTTTATCTATTCTATACCAAAATATCATACATTAATAAAAACTTAACTATAAGGCACCTGCCACCTACACACTATATAATTTTGTGTAAATGACTGACTACTTTGACTGTATTTTTGATGAGATAATTGAATTATCAAAATTCCAACATGAATATAATTTATTGCGTTTTATGTTTGACATATAAATATATAATTATGGCTTGATATACGTATAAATGTATTATGTATATTATATATAAATATATAATAGCATGTTTCTACTACAATAGTAATTTCAAACTAACTTAAGCTCAAATTAAAATAACTTACCTAATACCTATATATTATACTTATTTTATCCCTTTATGGCCATATATTATATGTAGTTATTGTTGTGTGATCTAATTAAATAAGCAGTGCTGCCATAAATAATGAAAAAATAAGAACATCCCGACACAAAGGTACTCTGGAGAACTCTTATCAAAAATCAAAATCCAAAATTTCGGACGTGTTTTTACCACGATTAAAGATATATCTTTAATCGTGGTTTTTACTATATTGTTCTATGGTTTTTACCACCTCCCATGACTATAGATAGTACTTCTATCTTTTACTTTCCGTACTTCTATCTTTAATCGTGTCACCACTCACCTTCCACAAGACGCTTGTAAATTTCCTTTGATTTCCTTTCTTTTATTCTGCGGTACTTCCAATTTCCAATGTTAGCTAGTATTATAAGGTACTCAGCCATTAAGATTCATGAGTAATCAAATAACAATATCATGAGATTATAAACATTTTCAGATCAGTACAAAAATTAAAAGCCACAGAAAAAGGTACGTATGGATTGAGATATTTAATTAAGAATACTATTTTTTATCACAATTTATTCTTTATAATATACTTTAATACCAATATAAATTTGTCCTTGTAAGTTGGTTAATTGTAGGAACATGTTGAAAATGTATTTAAAAAGTAAAAAAAAAATACTGAATAGGTACTGACTCAATATTCGATTTCAACTTCGACTTCATAACAGTGTGTTTTCATTTTATTTATGGCAGTCTAAAGAAAAAGTTAACAAAAAATATGTGCAAATGCTCACCTTATAAACCTGTCTTGCGACCAAATAAAAGGTTTTAAATAAAAGGTCCCCGCCTAATCGTTGTTTTTATTTTCAGAGTACCTAATTGAAAAACAAACATTTAAGAGGAAATAATTCAATATGAAACTATGAGGAACAAATATTGATGATTGGGCGATAAATTCCAAGTGAGTGGTTTAATATACAAGTAATATATACTATAGAATTAATGTGGCATAAAAAAATGCAATTATAAACTACATTTTGCAAGAGTTTTATTTTATAAAACTTGGTGTTTTGATCATTCGATTTGTGCATTAGTTATCTAGTAGTACCTAATTAAAAATTAATTTTTTTGCTACTTCATTTAGGTATAATGACATTTTAGTGTAATATTAAATTGGATGATACATTTATTATTTTTATTAATTTTTTTTTAACAAGTTAATCTAACCTAACCTGACCTGCATATGTTGGTTCCGTCTTACACACGTACAACATATCCAATTTCTGTTCACCAGTTTCAATAGCGTGCTATTAGTTTTGATGTTACATTAACTTAACCTATTATAAAATGTTTAGTTATGATTATTATCTAAGGCCCGACGTGGGCTTTTATTGATTTCATAAATTATTATTAATTATCATTATATGATCATTACAAAATGTACAGTTTCAAAAAGGTCATAACTTACGTAAAAGTAATAATGTCAATAATAGAGGTCTACACAGGGCCCAAGATAATAATCTTACCTCGTAGATTGGAATATTTTGTTGTCATATAATTTCAATATAGTTTTATGTAATTTTATGTATTAAATATGGTAATATATTTTAATAGTTTCAAGGAGATAAGTACAAAACACATACAAATAATATTTTTTAATTACAACAAAATAACTGATTTTGTTATTGTTTGATTAAATAGTTAATTTTGTCTAAATTTGAACTAAAACTATCTATAGAAAAAAACCTGTAGTTATATATTTTATAGTTTTTTTGGATTTTATATGATATATTTATAAGAGACCATATTTTTAAATTTCTAATCCTTAGCTAATAGCTATACAAATTGAAGATTTTATACATTCTTGTCTACTAAATAATTTGCAAATTTTTCTAATTTTGTATATATAGTATGTCCCAGAAGTCCCGTAACGCCTTTAGTATCTCTATGGAAAATTAATATATTTAAATTCAGTTTTTTTACAGCAATAAGCATGCCCCAAAAAACGGCTAAATAAGTATACATTTATGAACCAAAAATTGGCAAAATATGCCTTGAATATGCCTTAAAAAGTTAAAAAGAATATGCATCTATATGCACTAAATATCTAAAATTATGCACTTAAAAAAAGCTTACTTAAAAAAATCATAAATTTTTTTTGAAATAACATGATTAATTCATTTATTTTTTTTATAGTTATACTAAATATATTTTATTTTTTTATGTCACAATTAAAAAAAAAATAGATTTTAAATAGATTATAAAGTATAAACGATTGCGGGTTTTTTTCGTCAAATGTTGATTCCTTCATAAGTAATATCTCCATAAAAAAATGCATATTGATATAATAATATTTTTAGGAATATAAAAATCATGTATAATATGCCCGATAACATAGAAACATGCATAAATATGCTAAATAGGCAAAAAACCTTTAAATATGCAAAAACATGCAAAATAAGATCTCAAATATTTAAACGTGGTACCTTGAAATGGATTTCTATGTCACCTAGCATTAAATACAACTTAGCAAGATTTATATGCAAATGCATGAACTTACGAGCCCTGGTTATAAGTATGGAAATTCTGATTGAATAGCATAATATTCAATTTTTTTTTCAAAAATTCCAGTTATCAAAAAAAATTTTAGGCAAATAAGTTTTTTTTAATTTTTAAGATAGCTATTTTGTTGATCGTATTTTTTTAAAACAGTTCAAAAAATAAAATTTAATGAAAATCGCCCAAGTTAGAGCTAATTATTATTTTGAATTTCTAAGAATAATAGTTTTGCCATTCAATCAGAATTTCCATACTTATTGCTGTAAAAAAAAAACTATAAAGAAAGAAAACAAGTGCATAGTTTAATTTTATTATAATTTATAATTGAGCTATTAAGAAAAAACAAGTGAATAAATTTAATTATAATTTACAAAACTGAGATGTGTTAATATTATTATTATAAAATACATTAAGAAGTGTAAGATAAAATCATAGACCATTCATAATTTTAGATTCACTTCATGATAATTAAAATACTTAAAAATAGGTAACCATTTTCACTATTCACTGTTCAGTAAACGATAAAACATAGCTATTGTTATTTTATTATTTCTATTAAATTCAAAACTTGAATTAGGTATGTATTAGTTTTATCAGATTTAAATAGGTATTTTATTTTGAAAATGAAAAAATATTTATTTATTTTTGAAATTATTATAAATGTTGACATAAAAAATATCAGTTATTAAAAATTTAAGTTTTTAATCTTATAACTGAAAACTTTCACTAATAATTAGATAAGATTGTCATAAAAAAAATCAGTGTTCCAATTTCTGATTAAAGCATGTGAATCGTATTTTGCTAATGCTTTATGCATAGGTAATGAAACTATTATTATAAGAAATTCAAAATAATAATTAGCTCTAACTTGGACGATTTTCAAATTTTAATATTTTTAGATTCTGAGTGGAGCGATGAATATATTGATTTTACAATGATGTGTGTTTTTTTATTTTATTATTTTTCTATTCTTGTGTCTGTCATCACCTTTTAGGACAGTAAAAGTGCTTGGATTTTTTTCATCAGTACCTTTTCTGATAGGAAAGTGAATCTAGTTGGTACTTTGGGGGGTCAAAAGTGAAAATTTTCCAGTAGTTTTCAAAAGCGCCGTGAAAAACAAAAGAAAAATTAAGGAAAAACGGGAATTTATATGCAAAATCTGTTTTCGAGAAAATTGATTTTGGATTTTGGTGCAACTCTTAAACAAATGACCGTAGGTACATGAAATTTTGACTGAATGTTTATATTAGCGTTTTCTATACACCATAACATTTTCCAAATATTTTGACTTATTTTGAGCTCTTTACGGACATTTTCAGTTTCCATTTTTTTTAGTTTCTGTGTAATACAAGATTCCTTATAGGATAATCTACCTTTATCAAAAAATAAATATCTACAAGAAAGTCAAATTAAATTTTTGTGAGCGTTTGAAATTCATATTTTTACAACATTTGATATTCGCTCGATTTCTCATGTGACAATTTTCTTATTTTATTGTAATTAAAAAACGAATGATTGTAGATACTTAAAAATTTCACTGAACGTTTATATTAGCATTTTCTATATACGATAAAATTTTGAAAATAATTTCACTCTTTTTGAGCTGTTTACGGACATGGTCAGCTTTCAGTTTTTTTAGTTTTTTTTTCTATAAATATCAAAAAAGTTTTTTCTGTTGGGCCAAAAAGTGTAAAAATTTAATACAAGGCGCCTGATATATTGTTACAATAGTAGTTGAAAAATATTAAAAATACATAGACACAATTTTTTTTTATAAGCATTAAAGATCGAATTTTGACAAATTAAACACAAGACTAAATCCTCATAATGGAAACTTCTCAGCAATCGATCTATCCTTTTCCAACTTAGCATTGGCCCAGCGAATCTCTTGGACAGTTGACACCGAAATATATAGTATTGACCATATTCCAATTTTCATATCTATTATACCTAGGAAATGCGACACGAAAGACAATCCCGGCTCAAGATGGAATTTAAAACATCCAAACTGGCAACTCTACTCAGAAATTATTGAAAAAGAAATACAAATGAAAAACGCAATAAACAATAATTCTACACCACAACAACAAATCGAATTTTTTTTGTGTCTGTCATCACCTTTTAGGACAGTAAAAGTGCTTGGATTTTCTTCAACAGTACCTTTTCAGATAGGAAAGTGAATTTAGTTGGTACTTTGGGGGGTCAAAAGTAAAATTTTTCCAATAGTTTTCAAAAGCGCCGTGAAAAATTAAGGAAAAACGGGAATTTTTCATCTGTTTTCGAGAAAGTTGATTTTGGTTTTTGGTGTTACTTTAAAACGAATGACTGTAGATACATGAAATTTTAACTGGTTGTTTATATTTCCATTTTCTATACTTGATAAAATTTTCAAAATATTTTAATTTGTTTTGAGCTGTTTACGGACAATTTCAGTTTTCAATTTAATTAGTTTTTTTTCTATGAATGTCAATAAAACTTTATTTGTTGAGTAAAAATACTTGAAAATGTAATACAAGGCTCATACTATATTGTTACAATGACATTTGAAAAATATTAAAAATCCTTAGTCACAGTTTTTTTTTTTTATAAGCATTTAAAGTTCAAAAATTGACAAAATATGTTAAAATCACGAAAATTAGCAAACTATTTTGAGTTAATAATTCGTAAAAATTTTTCTTTTTAGAACTAAGATTTTAAAATGTAATACAAGATTCCTTATAGCATAATCTACCTTTATCAAAAAAAAAAATGTCTATAAGAAACTCAAATTAAATTTTTATGAGCGTTTGAAATTCATATTTTTACAACATTTGATATTCACTCGATTTCTTACGTAAAGATTTTATTATTTTTTCGTAATTAAAAAACGAGTGACTGTAGAAACTTGAATATTTCACTGAATGTTTATATTAGAATTTTCTATATACGATAAAATTTTGAAAATAATTTCACTCTTTTTGAGCTGTTTACGGACATTGTAAGTTTTCAATTTGTTTAGTTTTTTTTTTCCATAAATATCAATGAAGTTGAAATTTCGACAAAATCCATCAAATTTAAAATTGAATAAGTATTTTGTAGTTAACAATTTATAAAATGTTCAAATTTTATATCTAAGGATTGAAAATTTAAAACAAGATTCCACATAAATATTTATTTCTGTTACCAAAAATTCTAAGAAATACATAAGCACAGTTTATTTTTATAGTCATTTTAAATTCAAATTTGGACGAAATTACATTAACTATTTTAGTTATTTTGTTGTGATTGTATAATATTATTCATGGATACTTGAAACTTCTAAAGTATACTATTATAATATATCTTTTATAGTATCACGGTTTGTTGTTGATGTATAACGCGTTATAAGTACCTAATGGATATTGTGATATGATTATTTTGGAATTTATTATAGGTACCTATTATAGGTCAATTTTTTTTTTTTAATACCACAGATAAGTTTATAATATGTCTTATACCTAGACTGACATACCGTCTCCGCTCAGAATCGTTTTTCTTATACACTGATATTATATCATTGAATTCAAATTTAATACTATCCATTCTACAGTGACCCACTTATAACCTAACCTACTGTACAACAGAGCGACATTCACTTACCCACCTTTTTTTTTTTTTGAACTATGAAAAAATATGATCAACAAAAAAATGCAATCTTGGAAATTTAAATAACTTATTTGCCTAAAATAAATTTTTGAAGAAAAAAAATTATTTGCCTAAAATAAATTTTTGAAGAAAAAAAATCGAATATTATGCTATTCATTTATAATTTCCATACTTATTACTGTAAAAAAAACTGCATTAAAATTTATTGATTTTCCACGGAGATATTAAAGGTGATACGGGATTGACATACTATATAATATTTTTTTTGACTTAAAAAGAGACAAAATATTTTGATGCAAATTTCATGGTTTATAGAAAATGCTAACATAAATGTTTGATAAAAGTATATCTATGAATTGTTTTTAAACCAAAATTAGAAAATCAGTAAAATTCCGTTAATAGGTGGTAAGCTTAAGGGGGCTGGGGCGTAATCCATTTTAAGGAGTAAAACCTAGGCATTTTATATTTCAGTTCATATGGGTCTTGTGAATGTGTTGTAAGTAAATGAACATCAGAGTGTGTAATTCGTAGTACCGATCACGTTGTATAGGGGCATCATAATACGTCTGTCGTTTTACCTACGCGCATGTACATGTCACCTCTTATTACTTAATTTATAAAATTAGGAACATTTTTTTTCAAAAAATACTGCCAGTGACTTCAATCACTATGTTCAGTAGGATGTTCCGATTTAAATTTTGAAAACAGATTTGAATTCTCCTTAAAATTTACTATGCTTTGACTGTCGTACATTTTTCATATTCTATATTAGTGTATTTAAATTTGAATTATGAATATGATCTATTTTTACTCTTTTTGTAAGTAAATTTTGAAGTAAAAAGAAATAAAAATCAGAAAAATTAAATTGTCAAAACATAGATAATTAATATTAATCATGCTCCAGCCCTCTTAATTGATAAATAAATAAAAAAACATGAGAAATAACGTTCCTGTATACTACTTTTTACAAATTTTCGGATATACGTCAATAGATAGCTGATAATTCATATCGGTCAATTAATTGCACGTAAATTGATCGCGAGGGACTTTTCATAGTAGGACAATTTGTAGTGCCGTATAGAATTCAATAAAAATAATAATAAAATAAATTATTTAAAAAAATATACTAATAGTAAAAAATATTACAAATCACAATTAAAATTAAACAATATTTATGTTGCCTAAAAATAATTGTACCTGTAACTGGAAATTATGTGCTATGCCTGTTAGATAGTCTTCAATTGTTCTATTTTCATAATCTAAACAAATTTTTTTTGATTTTAGCACTTCGATCTTTATACATTTTTTTTTTCAAAATTAAAATTTTGAGGATTAATTGGAACTCCTAAATGAGATTGACGAACTCTCTGAACGGTTCTTTTTAGAGTTTGCACATTTGGTAATTGTCCAGAAACTGAAGCAGATACCTTTATATTTTATAATAAATATAATAATAATAATAATAATAACATTTATAGAAATAATATAGTAGGTACCTACCTGAGAAGCAAGTGTTCCAATGACTGAATGCGTGGAATTAGATGTACATATTGCATTTATTTTCATATTATTCATTACAGTTTTAACTTCTATTTGAGTGATATCAGAGACATGGTTATTATGGTCAATTTTTTTGAAATTTTCTCATTATTGATATCACTAATAACATGAACGCGGCCTCGGCATTTATTTTTAAAACGTACGCATCTCCATATTTTCTTTTGTACTCCATTTTTTCGAAATGGTACATAAAACCTTCATGAACTAATATATTTTCACCTCTTTCACTTTTTATATATTTTAAAGACATTTTAAAATTACTATATTATATCGGTAATAGTTAGAAGTAGCACTATTATATTATGGTGTTGTACCGACTGACAACTGATATACTGTATAGTATAGTTACTAGTATAGGTATTGAATATAGTCTCATTATATCTATTGCCTATATTATTTTTGATAGTAATATTAAGTTTCTGATTCTGATATATATCGGTTTTATTAGGTTTTATTTTATTTAAGGAATCTATACGACGCTATAAATTGTCATACTATCAAAAGTCGCTCACGATCAACTTACGCGCTATAAATTGACCGCTATCTATTGTCGCGCTATCAATTATCCGCTATCTATTGACGGGACACCTGAAAATCAAAGCATTATTTCAACTACTTGTCGTGTATACATAGCCAATAAAAAAACTCTAAAAATATTGTTATTTTATATTTATATTAGATTCAGAGCGAAGCAGTGAATGTATTGGTTTTACAATGATGTGTGTTTTTTAATTTTATTTTTTAAATTATTGTGTCTGTTTACACGATTAATAGTCGAAATAATGCTTCGATTTTCAACTTCAGTATCTTGTTCAATGGGAAAGTGAATCTAGTTGGTCTACTTTTGGTCAAAGCTTAAAATTCCCAATAGTTTTCAATAGTGCCGGGAAAAATAAAATAAAAATGAAGGAAAAAAAAATTTTAACCCATTAGCCTTAGACTGCCACCTTAGTCTTACCGCCCGGACAAAAACAGTTTTTTTTCCCGTTTTACCTATGAACTAAAAAAAAATATTAAAATCATGAGATTAATGAAAATAAAATTTAGAAAATTTAAAGTGTTCACAAAAACAAACTATAAAATGGTTATCTTCAATTGTTTAAAAATAAAAAGATGTTTTTTTACTTTTTTACCAAACAATTTAATTAAATTAAAAAATAAAATCTGCGTAGTTCTTGTCTCTGTGATAGTCTAATAAAAAAAACAGATTTATAATATATTTGTTACCTTAGGAAATATCTCAATAGGTAAATCCTCAATCGAGTGCGTATTATATAAAATTGTAAGGGATTTTCTACAACCGCGCTAACCGAGAAAACTACTGAACCGATTTGGCTGATTCTTTTTTGTTATGTTCGTAATTGTAAGGTTCTTATGAAAGAACAATTTAGAAAAATCCACCAGAAAAGTAAGAAATGGATGTCAATAATACATCCTGTTCAGAAAAAAATAAACTACGTAATAAAAAGTTTTATTTTATTGTTGCAGATGAATAGTGTATTATATATATAATGAATGCGATTGGTTAATAGGGCATGTTTGTTGATTTGTATTATGTTTGTTATAGGAATATATGGATGTTTATGTGTAGATTAGACCTCTGGGAAGAATATAGATTAATTTAAAAAGGGTTAAATTTTGTTTTTTTTTATTAATCGGATTTTAGTACGGTTAAGTTAGGTTAGGATTTCGTATTAATTGGTTATATTAATCCACCGTTATATTAATAAAATATATTTATCATTAATAGCGCTAGAAACAATTCAATACGTTTTCATTAACCATTTTTATATTTACTTGCCGATCTCATTAAACGACCACGGGAGGAAATAGAATGTCTGTCTGCCTGTGTCCTTTGGTTGCCATGGGTTTTGAAGCTATTATAATAATGGCTATTGGTTGCCGAGCAACGAGTGCACGGGATCATTTGGTACAGAGAAAGATTGGACTTCTGGGCAGAACATAGGCTAATTTAAAAAGAAAGAGGACCAGCCCCGGGAGGTGCTCAAACAAGGATTTTGAGATTTCTGATGGAAATTTTTGTTAAAAATGGTTGCCATGGGTGTCAAAGCAATTATAATAATAATTATTTGTTGCCATTAGTTTAAAATTTCTGTTCTGGTAACCGTTATATTATAAAATGAAACAAATTATTCATATAAAGTTGGCATTTTTAATGGGCAACGAAGTGCGCGGGACCAGCTAGTAATATATAAAAGTCTTAGGCCGTATGTTTGTGTGATATAAAATATTTTTGAATACTTATACAGCTATACATGTTGTATTATGAGCTACATAAATTAATTCTCAAATTTATTTTTGAAATCTTCATGATATGTAGTTATATTTTTTTCCCTCCATTTGATTAAGGTTAACGTTTTTAAAATAACTCATTTTATTATTTTAGAACTAAAACTGGAGATAAAGATAACACAATTGACGCTGAAATAAAAATTGAAGTATTCAATTACTGACGGATATGAATTTAAAGGAACAGTTTTAAGTTATAGCAACTCTTCAGAATTCATTACTTATATGAATTCGGACGAGACATCTAACTGCTCAAGGGAAAATCCACTGACTAATATCTGTGAGAAAATGTCTACAGCAACCAATTTAACGGCACATAACGAAGAAAAGCCGTATAAATGTGATATATGTGAAAAAAAGATATCTACAGCATCAGATTTAACAAAGCATTTAAGGACACATACCGGAGAAAAGCCGTATAAATGCGATTTATGTGATCAAGCTTTTTCTCAAGCACATTATTTAACTGTGCATACAAGGAAACATAATGGAGAAAAGCCGTACAAATGTGATTTCTGTGATAAAAGGTTTTCTACATCATCAGCATTAACAAAGCATACAAGGACACATACCGGAGACAAGCCTTATAAATGTGATATCTGTGATCAAGCTTTTTCTCAGAAAACAAATTTAAAAAAACATACAAGGATACATACTGGAGAAAAACCGTATAAATGTGATATCTGTGATCAAAGTTTTTCCCAACCACATACTTTAAAAACCCATAAAAGGACACATACCGGTGAAATTGCGTTTAAATGTGTAATCTGTGATCGTGCTTTTTCTCAAGCATATAATTTAAGAAGGCATGCAATGACACATACCGGAGAAAAACCTTATAAATGTGATATCTGTGAAAAGGGGTTTTGTACATCATTAGATTTAACAAGGCATACAATGACACATACCGGAGAAACACCATATAAATGTGATATCTGTGATAAGGGATTTTGTACATCATTAGAATTAACAAGGCATACAAGGACACATACCGGTGTTAAGCCGTATAAATGTGATATATGTGATCAATCCTTTTCTCAAGCACATCATTTAACGGGGCATACAAGGACACACACCGGAGAAAAGCCTTATAAATGTGATATCTGTGATCAAGCTTTTTCTCAGAAAACAAATTTAAATACTCATAAAAGGACACATACCAATATAGAGCCATATAAATATGTTATCTGTGATTTAGCGTTTTCTAAAGCCTCAAATTAAAAAATAAAACGAGGATACCTACCAGAAAAATGCTACGTATTCAAGGGACATAACAATTATATTCTAAATATACAAATTATTTTATAAATTAAATAATAATAATATCGTTGTTATCAATATATATTATTATTACACTACAAAACATAAAATATATTGATTTATATTGGTACCGCTGTCCATTGGTTTCTCTGAGAGATGTTATATGTATTCATCGAACCGGAATTTTTAAACATGAATGTTGTGAGCACTTCCATGACAAAATCAAATAGAAAATCGTACATGCCAATATTTTTAAAACAGGTGTATTCATCGTTTCCTGTGATATTTTAAGCGCCAAGACTATAGTACAAATGTTTTCAAACCCTTTTATTATGCAACAATATATTATCTCGGGTGAATGTAAACTCAGTTAGTGATGAAAATCAAATTAATATATCATATTATTATTTAAAAAAAAAAAAAAAAATCAATTTTTATAGTAATAATTATTGCCCTCATTAAATATTAGCTAGATATGCGTATATGCCAAAAAATATAAAATACTTAAAAATAAAAATAATAAAAGGCCTCTCTAATATCCACCGCCAAACCATCTCGCCTCAGAATACTGGAATCGGTACATAACTCAGGGATTCGACTTTCCATAGGTGCGTTCCGATCAAGCCCCATCAGTAGCATACTCAACATTGCCGGCGTTCCCCCATTGGACATAAGATGGTCTGAACTAACATTCAAAATCGCAGCCAGAATGGCCCGTGCCCCCAAAGGTCTTCACTCCTCCCCTAACCTCATTTTCGACAATTACAAAAAATATGATCTAGACAATATATTGACAACTGAAATCAGCATATCCCCTCCGTGGCTTATCTCGATAAACATCAACCTGGACCTACATCAACTCCCAAAGAAATCTACCAGCACCACCCAATACAGAAACCTCTTCATGGAAATACTTTCATCTAAACAACAGCACGCACTCATATACACGGACGCCTTTATTGTGGATAATTGTGTTGGAATGGCTATCATCCACGGGGACACACATATCCAATGGAAACTATCTAACAAGTGCTCTATTTACACCGCTGAAGCACTAGCCATCCTCAAAGCCATTGAGTTTGCAACAAACAAAGTC
>NC_042494.1:127872039-127873966 GCF_005508785.2 Acyrthosiphon pisum
AACCAAAAAAGAAAAAAAGAAAATATAGCAGTAAAAATGGGTAACCACACAATCAAGAGCCAAACTCAAGTCAAAATCCTCGGGGTTATCTTCGATTCCAAAGCGTCATGGCGCCCATACATACAACATATACAAAAATCCTGTCTTTCTAGAATCAATTTGATTAAAACACTTTCTCATACAGCGTGGGGAGCACAAACTCAGATGCTTCTGAAAATCCATAAATCACTGATCCTTTCCAAAATAGACTACGGGGCCTCTCTAATATCCACCACCAAACCTTCTCACCTAAGAATACTGGAATCAGTACATAACTCAGGGATCCGACTTTCCATAGGTGCGTTCCGATCAAACCCCATCAGTAGCATACTCAACATTGCCGGCGTTCCCCCATTGGACATAAGATGGTCTGAACTAACATTCAAAATCGCAGCCAGAATGGCCCGTGCCCCCCAATGTCTTCACTCCTCACCTAACCTCATTTTCGACAATTACAAAAAATATGATCTAGACAATATATTGACAACTGAAATCAGCATATCCCCTCCGTGGCTTATCTCAATAAACATCAATCTGGACCTACATCAACTCCCAAAGAAATCTACCAGCTCCTCCCAATACAGAAACCTCTTCATGGAAATACTTTCATCTAAACAACAGCACGCACTCATATACACGAACGCCTCTGTTGTGGCTAATCGTGTTGGAATGGCTATCATCCACGGGGACACACATATCCAATGGAAACTATCTAACAAGTGCTCTATTTACACCGCTGAAGCACTAGCCATCCTCAAAGCCATTGAGTTTGCAACAAACAAAGTCGAAGCCAACCAGATCATTATCCTCAGCGACTCCCTTTCTTCCCTCATGAGTATCCAGAACCACTGGAAACCTACTGACCTAGCTAGAAAAATTCTTAATGCACATACCACCGCCTCCTTCGCCGGTAAACAAATATCTTACATGTGGATTCCCGGCCACTGCAACATTGAAGGAAATGAACTAGCTGACAAGGCTGCCAAACAAGCCCACCTTGCCAATAACCCTCTCACGTCCCCGGTTTTTACATACCAGGATGTTAAGAGGATCATCGCTATAGAGGCACAAAACCAATGGGAAAACAAATGGGTAGCACAGACAACCAAGTTACACGAGATTAAAAGAACAACATACCCATGGCCGTTCCCCGTAAACATCTCCAGGAAACAGGAGACTGCTATTACTCGCCTCAGGATAGGACACACACACATCACACATCAACACCTCATGAAAGGAGAAGAACCTCCCGACTGCACCCAATGCGGTTCCCCACTCACCGTCAAACACATCCTCACCGAATGCCGAAGTTATGAGAACGAAAGGAGAGAACTGAATCTTCCAGACCAGCTAGCCGAATCACTCAGCCCCGAACAGAGCAACCTGACAACAACGTTGGAATTCCTACATAATACAGGACTTCTCAACAAAATTTAATTTATATTAACATACTGTTTTTATATTTTATTTCTTTATCCTTTTTTTTTTATTTTTTTTTTTTCTCTTAATGTATCTCTAACAAAAGTTTAACCATGTACAGAATAGTATAGCATTATTGTCGTCCAATGGCCATAGTCGCCGCGGATATAATATATAATAAAAAAAAAAAAAAAAAAAGATATATGATATATCATTAATCGTGATATACACATTAGTACTTGTCTACTTTAAGACACTATAAGTCTATAGACTAGTCTATAACTTGTTAGTTGTTGTATACAAATACCACATAAAATTTCCAAAATAACATTTGGAATACCTAAGGAATAAGGATAAAAGAAGAAAAAAGAAATGGAAGTAGCTTTAGGCGTATTATTTAAAAAATCAAATCGGGTTTGTTCAAATCATTTTTATAAAGAAGATTTTAATAATACATGGACGTCAGGTG
>NC_042494.1:127874016-127890718 GCF_005508785.2 Acyrthosiphon pisum
AGTTACACGAGATCAAAAGAACCACATACCCATGGCCGTTCCCCGCAAACATCTCCAGGAAACAGGAGACAGCCATTACTCGCCTCAGGATAGGACACACATACATCACTCATCAACACCTCATGAAAGGAGAAGAACCTCCCGACTGCACTCAATGCGGTTCCC
Source organism: Acyrthosiphon pisum (assembly GCF_005508785.2). Taxonomy (NCBI): domain Eukaryota; kingdom Metazoa; phylum Arthropoda; class Insecta; order Hemiptera; family Aphididae; genus Acyrthosiphon; species Acyrthosiphon pisum. The sequence continues at coordinate 127,874,182 of NC_042494.1, forward strand.
CGCTCACCGTCAAACACATCCTCACGGAATGCCGAAGTTACGAGAACGAAAGGAGAGAACTGAATCTTCCAGACCAGCTAGCCGATTCACTCAGCCCCGAACAGAGAAACCTGACAACGACGTTGAAATTTCTACACAACACAGGACTTCTAAACAAAATTTAATTTATAATAACAAACTGTTTTTTTTTTTTTCCTTTTTCATTTTAATGTATCTCTTTACAAAAGTTTAACCCTGTACAGAATTGTATAGTATTATTGTCGTCCAATGGCCATAGTCGCCGCGGATATAATAAATAATAAAAAAAAAAAAATAAATAAATAATTGTCAGAAAATCATACAATTGTAATTTTTTATGTGTATTACTTCAAAAAATCATAATAAATAATAATCATAAAATATATATTTTATGTTATGTTAGAATATTTTAAACTATGAACTAAAATTATGTGATACAATTTGTAAATATTATAACAGCTAAGACAGTTAAGTTAATATAAATCCATTATTTTAACTATCCATAGTGTTCTCTAAAATGGAAGCCATTATAAATTTAAATTAAAAACAAATTAGCTTATGCAAATTGAGTAGAAATCATTTACAAAAAGTATCGAAAAAATCCCATCAGAAATTTTTATCAAAACTATTATTAAACTATATTCCAAATGTAGTAATTTATCTCATAATATAGAAATACCTAATAGAATATGATTAAAAATCAGTAGTTAGAAAATATTCCCATGGGAAAAAGGATGATATTAATGTTCAGACAATAGTGGCGTCATTGTCTCATACCGGAGTTTGACTATTATTAAACCATATGTGAAAGGTAAAATTGTGAATCATTACATTTTTTCTTAAAAATATCTCATTATTTTTGTCAAATCAATCGATTCAATTCAAGACTAATAAACGTCTAATAATGCATTGCACATGTTGCACACCAACCGTCAACCTTCCAATATATAGGTTCATCGTTCATCCAACAATACAAAGTAAATAAAATAACCACAAATGAATCCAAGTAGGTAAGTATACTTTTATATTTTAATGGTCTGTTTTAGACACTGTTTTTGGTTGTATTAAATTGTAGTAGCCTTATATATTAATTATACAAACACCCACCTACATTAGGCCAAAATTAACTTCCTTATTAAATTTTATTTATTGTTATTATATTTATGTGCCCTTAATTAATATACTATGTATATATACTTTTTTGCATGTAATTATGCAAGTGATTGTCGACTAGACAAAAATAAGATAAAAAATGTACAATGATATCTTTAAATGGGATAAAGTGTATACATGTACACGTACGATGGCTAGGATCTATTTATTATTTTTAGTTAACTTCAGTCATAACAACTTTGTGATAGGGAAAAAAACATATTATTGTTAAACAATTTTTACATAATATTATATTTCAAATCTAGTCGAACTTGTTTTTTTTTTATTAATGATATTTGTCTAGACTATCAACTTTTTAAATTTTTTTACTAACTATTAATCATTATAAATACAGAAATTTTACCGCGGGTTTGCATTCAGTCACGAAAGTCCTCTGAGTGTACACAGCAGCCGGTGTCACTAGTTCCCGGATTTTTAGTGACAAATCGTTGCCACACATACACGTGCTAAAACCAACAATACCCTCCCCAAAAGTAACTGGGTAATGACCTTAATTGTCGAATCCTTCATTACAAAAAAAATAATAATTACACATATTATCATTGTTACCCAAAATGTATCTTTTTCTTTTAGGGCTTATAGTGGTCTATTGAGAACCACCGCCGCTTCCAACACGCTCGTCCACCTTTTCCTAACCAACTACACTTCCATATCCAGCACTCAATTAATTTCCTTCAGGGTTTTCTTAACTATATCGTACCATCTCTGCCTCTTGGTCTTTTTTCAGTTAGACTGTTTTCTGTAACTTTCTTTATGAGTGATCCCTCAGTTCGCCAAACGTGTCCCGCCCATTTCAGCCTTTTCTCGGCTTATTACAGTTGTTGCAGGTTTTCGTTTGATCTTCTTTGGTAACTTTCTAAGTCATTATTATATACCGGTCCATATACATTCCTGAGTATTTTTCTCTCGAAACTATGTAGCCTTTCTTCATCTCCTTGAGTGCTAGACCACGTCTCGCATGCGTACGTTACGTATGAGTCTCAAGTACGTATAGTACAGGCGTTCCTTTGTACGTCTGGACAATTACTTGGAGGTAAACATTTCTATCATTGTGAAGTTACATCTTTTTGGCGCATTCAGTCTCATCTTAATTTCATTGTGCATATTATTCTTTTCGTTTATGTTAACTCTCAAGTACTTGAAGTCCTCTACCTGCTCGAAAGTAATTCCTTCGATGCATAGATTATCCTTTACAATTGTATTCCTTGTCATCAGCATACTTTGTCTTGTTTTCGTTTATTACTAGTCCCATATTGCAGCTAGATTTTATTAGCTTTTTTGCACTCTTCTCAACGTCGTTTCTGGATACTCCTAGTAAAATAATATCATCTGCATAGGCGAGCAAGGTATAAGGGCCTATTATTTCCATTTCTTTGAGGTCTGATATATCTCTGACCCCCTTTTCCAGAGCTAAATTAAACAGCACTGAGGAAATTGCATCTGTCTCAAGCCATTCTTGCATTCAAATATTGATAATTCTCCTAATAAACGTACTCTATAACAGATTTATTCGTTACACATCTGGATTAGTTTTACTTATTCATTGGGTATGCCAAAGTTTCTCAGGGTTGTCCACAGTTGTTCATGATTGATGCTATCGTATGCCTGTTTGAAGTCCACAAACAGCATATAAAGGTCCTTATTATACTCGTAATACTTTTTTATAAGTTGTCTTAGTATATAAATGTGATGATCTGTCGTGGACTTTCCTTTTTTAAAGCTACATTGGTACTCTCCAACAATGTCTACTGCGTATATTTCGTCTCTTCAAGATAGCTATTGATAACACTTAATATGTGATGTCCAATAACGAGATTCCGTGATAATTTGTTATATTCTTCATATCTCCTTTTTTGAAGATACGACATATAATTCCTGGATTCCAATCCTTAGCCATACATTCTTTGTTCCATATATCTTTTACTAGTAGGTATATTTCTGTCGCAAGATCTTTTCCAGCCAGTTTAAGTAGTTCTGGATTAATTTCACCCAAAATGGTTGGGCTTGCCCGTATCCGGCCGAAAGATTCAGTGGCCGCTCGTTGGGCCGACCAACTGCCGACCGTGTCCTTTGGACCATCGCCCCGACAGTCTCCTGGCTTCCCGCAAAAACGAAAGACCTGAGTTGTAAAGCCCATCGCATTAGTTTGCTGTTGGTACAGCAAGCTTGCTGTAACCATCGGAGTGCCGCGTTATCCGTAAACAAGATAAACTTACCGGACTCAAGATACGGCCTGAACCTGTCAACCGCCTAAACTATAGCTAGACATTCACGTTCGATTGCCGAGTATTTTAGTTTTTGGCTGGCTTAAGATATGATTTTCCTGTCACCATTCTCCCCCCGCATGAAGAGCACGGCACCCACTCCGACTTCACTTGCGTCGGTCTGCAGATTGAATAACTTACCCAGAAGAGGAAGGCAGATCCGTGGTGTGGACACCAAAGACTCCTTCAACTTCCGGAACGCCTCTTGCTCAATTTCTGATCAACGCCTTTTGGTCCCTTTGGCAAACAGACTCGTGAGTAGTGCTGTGATCTCGGCGTTATGCGATACGAACTGGCTGTACCAACCACAAACGCCTATCACCCGTAACATGTCTTTTGTCTTCTTTAAAACCGGTAGTTCCTGAATCACCGTCAGTTTTTCCGGTTCCTGGTCTATTCCTTTACCGTCCACAACGTGTCCTAGGAATTTGATCTGTGCCACCCCGAATGTACATTTTTTGGTTGGCACGTCAGACCGTAAGACTGGAGTCGCTTCAAGACTCTTTGCAAGTGGTTTAGATGTTGATCGGGGCTCTTAGAGTGTACTACAATATCATCCAAATTAACCAACACAAATTTACCAACTAACCTACAAAGACTTCGCTTACCAAGTGACAGAAGATGGCGGGGGCGTTTTTAAGTCCAAAAGGCATTACTCTGAACTGGAATAAATCTCTTTGGGCCCTAAAAGCCATGATCGGACGTGTCTCTGCTGAGAGACCCACCAGCCAATATCTTGTTTTCAAATCCATGGTGCTGTAAAACTTTATTAAATATAGATGTTATGATAATATATTATAAATAAATAAATATATATGGGGTGTTTCACCAAGCTCACCTCCATTTATTCCTTTAATAATAAGTTAATTTTTATTCTGAGTTTTGGAACTTTTAAGTACCTATACTTAAAGATCAAAATATTAAAAACTTTTTAGATTTTTATAAGGGTAAGTGTTCCTACTCCGTATAGTGATACAAACTCTTTTTTCAAATAAAAATTTTATTAACCTTATTTACTGTAAACTGTTAAGGATAGGTAATATTATGATATTTTTCGAAAACAGTGGTGTTTCTATTTTCTAATTCAAACTTCAAACGAGAATATTTTCTTAGTTATTCAAACTATATACTAAGGATAAAATCCTTAAAATTGGTTTTACAAAAATATAAAATATAAGTAATAGGTACCTATTAGATCTAGTATTATTTTATTAAACTAGTACAGTAGTAAAATTTTTTACAAATCATAAAATGTTAACTACCAATACTGTAGGATATTCAAAATATCAGTGAGCATATTATAGGTGAGGTACACCGACACACCGTATTAATATATCGCAACAGTGTACAATTATATGTATCGGATTTAAAACAGTAGGTACCGCACAAATATTACCAAAGAACGCATACTGTGTACGGTATATCTGCTCTCAGTAAATGACACTATTGTTGCGGTTTAAGGGAAAATTATATTATAAATTGTATATGGATTATAAAAACCTATATAATAACTATACAAAACTAATAATATCTAGAACAACAACCTCAGCTTTGAGGTACCGGTGCACTGCATTCTTTGCAATTTGCAACTAAATCAGTTATTGTTTGTATATTATAATACTTAAACTTTGCACTTTGCAGTAGTAAGTAACTACTAACTATACTACTATAGTAGATAACTAAGAATTCTAATTTGAATGTATAGTACAAACTTGAAACTACAAGTCTATAAGCGTAGAGTGTACTAGTTAGTAATTACTAATTATTATAGTATATCCTACTGTTATAGTAAATAATATAATATGATAGTGGTTATAATTTACAAGTAACCTCTGCAGTGGCATAATTATAAATTAGTTCTGGAGTGGGATTTAAGTTTTAATAATCATAGGCTATGCATCCCACATCCCCCTTGATGGCGTGCTGCTGATAAAAGTCTAGCACTCTAGCCCTCCCCTCATAAAAAAAAAATGATCCTAGTTGCGCCTATGCCCCCTACTCCCTAGAATATATTTTCTACACAACACGGCAATACTATACAACGTATATGCAGGTACATATCAATATATCGTTCTGCGTTTTGATCGTTTGTTGTTTTATTATCCTTGTGACCTTGTAGTACCATGTCCATCCGTTGCTTTCTCAATGGATACTGAATCCCTCATGCCCCCCCCCCCCCCAAATGCCGCCTATGTAACTAATCAATGTGAAGGAGTATTGGAAGTTTAATCACAGAATAGATGAAATTTCATCTATTCTGTGGTTTAATACTATAATATTTAAGTTATGCATCAAAATAAAAATACCTGGTTAAAAATAAATATATTTATCACAATATAATTTTCAAATTTCAGTGAAATAAAAATCATATGATTAATAAAACATAAATTACTATGATATTTAATATCAAATGAATTCATATTATGCAAAATCAATCAAACACAAAATACTTTTAATAATCTAAAATTTAAATATAATTAAAAAATAATAACTCAATATGTTATGTACAGTTAAAATATAATTTGTTAACCACAAATAATTTTCAAAAAATAAAAGTAATAGATGTTAAAATTTAGTTAAAAAATATTATTTTAGATATAATATTATATAATATTTACATTATAGATTAACTACTAACTGTTACTGGTACAGCATCATTCATAAAAAAACAAATATTTTGAAAACAAAATAAATATAAATTGAACTAAACTATATTATAATAATTAAATATACTATTATAATCAATACAATCAAAAAATAAATATTGTGTGTGTTTATTCATATTCTGATTGTTCAACTCCTTTTGGGTGTAACACTCGTGCAAGCAATGTGTTTTTAAGTGTAAATGATATTATATTTTAATGTAAAGCCATCTCGACCGGCATTGTCCGTGAGTTTCGCAGCAGTTTATTAGCAGGTAGACAATATACCTGTGGTAGATAGTGGACCCCGTGCTGTTTGTATGTTAGTGTATAATTGATAGTATATAGTATATAATTGATATATTAAGTGTAATGAATCATCTGCCGCCGTGCGGTCCTGTTAAGACCGCAGAATTAATATTATTAGTGAACAAAATATTGCAACATTTTTCATAGTGTGACAATGATTTGAACTCAGCACCACTTGGCAAGAGTTTAAGTACACTACTCATTTGGAAACTACTAACACATGAACACATAATTAAAACTGATACATTTAAGTATACATTTATCATATAATTAATTAAGAAACATAAGTATAACATAGAAGTTGTATGTTAATCATTAGGTTGGTATTTAAAAAAATACAAAATATTTATTTATTTAAATCTTAAGCTATAAAAATATAATAAAACTATTAAATTATGATAACATATGGGTATATTATAGGTATATAACTATATAAGTAAACATGTTTGAAATAACAATAATATATGGCTTTTTTTAAACAAAACTAAACTCTTGCTCATTTGCTCATGTACCCTCAAATCGTTTTATCGTAATTGTTTTAAATTTTAAATCCATTGTGGTGTGCTATCAACTAACAATATTAACATGCCTACACACTTTAACGAAAAATATAAGTATGTATTTACACAATTGATTTTTATTAAATTGAATAAAGTAAAAATAATTCATATTTCATGTTAGCAGTTTTGAAATAAAATAATAAAAACAAGAGTTAAGTAGAGCCCACTTTAAAGGATTTTTTTCATAACTTCTGTGTATACTATGAGATGACACAGCCGGTCACTTCTACCAGAGCATATTATTTAGTACTTATAATAAAAGGTTTAAATGTACCTAAGTTTTATTACTGAGAGCCTATTACTCCCATTCTTTTGCAAGTTCAGATTTAAAAAAATGTCCAATTGTTTTTTGTGCTGATATAGTTTTGAGAATGCTATGCATAGATTTCCTATTTTCTTATGACCTGACCACAGCTTTCCTAACCAACGCAATTTTCGAGCATATCTGTCAGAAATTTCAAATTCTTTTTTTAAAATATCTGAAAAAGATTCACTTTTTGTATCATTTTGAATTTTTTTTTGGTGTACTTCATAGAATCTATTTAAAATACACCCATATAAGCACAAATCATGTAATATATTATTTCCAAACAATTTACACGAATCTTTATAATCCTTTAGAAATTTTAATAAATTACAATAAGAATTTTCAGCTTCAGACTTTGGTATATTTATGTCAGTATGACTAACATCTCTCAAAAATGTTTTTAAATAATTATTTAGCCCCTTACCTACTAGTTTAGTTTTTTTCTTACTTGAAATTTTGAATACTTTTTTTAAATAATTTTTATGGGTTTTTGGAAACTCCATGGAGTCATCTACATTTGGAAGTTTTGAAATTTTATCTTTTTCTTCTAACAAATCTTTACGTATAATTTCATAATTTTCAGTACTACGTAATGCTGTAGTTAAAATTGTTTTCAGTATTTCTGTTTCTATAAGAGCACATGATAAAGTGAACCGTTCTGTCTGTTCTTCAGCATCATCCATATCCGAACATGTCGCTTGATCCATTTCTGTAGTTGTTGACATAGCTTAGGTATAATTCTTATAATATATATAATAAATTATAAGTGAACTATATGTATATAGTGAACTTCAAATACTAGGAACACTAGTACAATAGAACTAGGTAATTAGGTACTATTTAAATGCTTGAGTTATACTCCTCCAAGTTCTAACTAATACGATGTCACGCCAAATAATGTAAATGATAATACGGGAAACTCAAACCTAATCAATGGAGACCAACTACTGAAAAGGTTATTCTGTGATCATAGTAAAGGAATAAGAAGTATGCTCAATGATAAGACTGCGCATATTTTTAAGGGGCAATGTATAATTTATATAGGCAACCAACAATAAACTTAAGGCGACGTCACGATTATACATTTAATCACATTATGCACATTATGCACAAACCCACAAAAACACAAGGCGTTGCACAAGCGCGAACTAGGATGAAAACACGGTTCGCGTTGATCATACTTCTTATTTCTTAAACTTAAGGTAGCCCCCCCCCCAAAAAAAAAATCACTAAAAGCCCCCTAAAAAAATAAATAGTATACCATTCTTAAAAGTATGTACCTATAAATTATAATTAAAAAAAAAATGTGTTGGGGCTTGAACCCCCCTTAAAAATTTTTCCTATTTGTGCCACTGGTCTACTGACCTAAGATATAGTATATATACTCAATGGCATTATCACCATAGACCTTATACCAAAGAAAAAAGATCTTTATAATCGTGCTTATGAGTTATGAGCATATTAGACCTTGTTATTATCATGACAAATTTGTCATGCTTATTATTACCTTATTGTGTAATAATTATCTATGAAGACTCCAATCAGTTGATCGAGTTTCTATTCTATATTGTTCTATAATATAGGTCAAAAATTGTCACACCATGTGTCATAGGATTTAGCGGGATTGGGGCACTTCTCCCGAAATTTCGGGAGAAGTACCTGATGCCCGCATTTAGCATTGTATATCATAAACATGACAGATCTCGTGAAATTGAGGAAATAAATAATAAATTCAACCATAGTCAGTACTATACTATATCTTAGGTCAGTAGACCAGTGGCACAAATAGGAAAAATTTTTAAGGGGGGTTCAAGCCCCAACACATTTTTTTTTTAATTATCTCAGTAGTCAGTTGTAAACTGTTCGCACGATTTAAGATACTAAAATCTTCTTTCTTTTGTAGCACGATTTAAGATAGTACTATCTTTGTAGTCACGGACACGATAAATAAGCGCTGGATTTTAAACACTACTATTGTAACAATTTATTGGTTCTCAACATTGTACCGTTACGTTGGCCGTTACGTACTTACGTGTTTAAAACTTTAAAATGGTATTCACAGTGATTTGACAAATGAGTGAATGACAAGACGTACAACCACCTGAACCGATATCGAAAGAATTACAAACTTTTCTCACAACAATATTATTATTTATATAAGTGAAATTGTTGCTGAACAGTGAACCTTAATCAACAATTATTGAAGAATCCATATAAATAACTGTAGTACGTTAAAATGCTCCAAAGCATAAATAATCACAGATCACAAGAGAATTGTACTACTCCAAAAAAAAATAATGGGCATTGTAAGTATATTATGTTGTCGTACCATTATTTATTAGTAATTAGTATTTGGTACATTAAACTATCACTTTTATAAAATTTAAAATTCAATTGATATTTTAAAGTTATATACACATTGTATTACAGACCAATCGAAAAAAATAAATTATAAAGATATTTTAAATGATTTAAGTTTGCCAGAAGTAAAAAAAGCTGGCACAATTTTGGATGGTTGTAAAGTAAGTTTTAATTTTAACAATACTTTTTACTTAGTCATAAATAAGTTGTTTGCAGATTTATTTTAGTGGATTTAATTCAAGCGAAGAAGAAAAATTAAAACGAATAGTAATCTCTACTGGTGGAATTCGATACACGGAGCTAAATGAGTCTATAACCCATATTTTAGTTGGTGAATTTTCAGCATCACTTGCAAAATTATTACACTCTATTCAAGAAAAGTAAATATAATTTCGATGGTTCAATGCAGTAATTATATATATATGCAGTTTTCAAACTTAAAAAGCCTTTTTTAATTAAAGGAATATCATAAAAATAAAAAACAACAATGCAAAGTCAACAATTTTATCATTTTATAATGAAAGTTCAATAAAAAAAAGTGTTCTTGGTTCTTTTGCATAAAACTGTCTTTCTATATAATTTTGGAATTATGCAATAAATAACTGTAGTGCTAGGGTGGGAGTGATGGGACGAATCATATGTAACCAACTTGGTCTTATAATTATAAGCCCATATCAAACCTCTTAAAAGTGTGGGTGTCCTCTTAATAAACAAGATTAATAGTTAAAAACCTTCTATTTTTATTGTCAATTATAATAATTTATAATAAACACATTATATTTTAGACCTCATGTTGTGAATTTTAATTGGTTACTTGAAAGTATAAATTTGAAATGTGCTGCTCCAGAAGAACAGTTTCTAGCAATGGATACATCTCATTCATTTACACCAGAATCTCCATCTCCTCTTAGCAAAAAAGTATTATATTATTTATAATAATTTATACCTATTTACAGTTTAATTACAGTAAGAAACAGCTAATATACATATTGTACTTATAGACAAAAAGATACAAATATAATTTCACTAAAAATGCAGTCATTATGTTTGGTTCTATTTTTAATATTATAGTTTATATTATTGTATTAATTCAAAGTCTTTTCGTAATAATATAATAAATAATTATCGTCAATGGTGTTTGCCAAATATTTATATAAACTTGAGGTATATAAACTATAAACTTTTATGATTTTTAATTTTGATACAATAAGAAGATGTCGGTGCACTGTTTGTTTCCTCTTTCTAATGCACACGCAAAATAGACTAATTGTATTCACGCAAAATCAATTTTTATGTTTTTGAATACAAATCGCTCATTACAAAATGTATAGAGAATAATATTTATGAGAGTATGAGATATCGAGTTGTCTAAATATTATCTTAAAATGATTTAATATAGATTTAAATTTACCATATTTTTATTTTTAAATTTAAATTTAAATAAATTATAAAACAGATGTAAATATTTTCCTTTATAATTTTTTATAATTAGGAGAAAACCAATATTGCACTGACATCCTATTTAATTTCACAATCAAATCAATATTTAATGTTATAACTATTATTCATTGGTCTTCTTATCAGCTTAAAAGTTAATAATATGAAATATTATATATATATGTATAATTTTTCTAATTAATTCTTCTAGGGATTGTATATGATGAAAAATTCTACACTCTCTCAACCGAAAGTAGTAGATAAACCTAAACTACAAACTTCAAATGTAACCAGTAATCCACCAATGGATAATTTTATCGATCAATATTTGAATGTTGGTTAGTACCATACAATTAACAATTTTTCACTTTGTATACTAAAATGTAGAATGTATTTATTTAAAAGAACCAATAAATGTATCAAAAATTTTAACAATTAAATTGTTATGTTTAATACAAAAGCAGATAATTTCAAGTTTTATTATAATAGATTTTAGCTACATTAACACAAATTCAATTTAATTTAATTTTTATATTATATTTATCATTATATTATAATTTTTAGAAAATGCCAATTTTAATGATACACTTAGTGAAAAATCCTCTTGTACAACACAAGATACAATGTCCACTCAAGATAGTAAACTTGGATCTGTATTAGGAGGTTGTTATAATTATTATTACTATTATTTACTAACTATCATAATATGTATATTATACAATAATGTTGAAATAATGTACTTTAAATTTTTTATAGGGTTAACTATTCTTCTCCATGGTTTGGACGCTCATCAATTGCCATCCATAAAAAGTAAAATAATATCAATGGGTGGTGTGGCAGTTAATACACGTAGTTATCGAGGACAAATTAATTATGTTGTTGTTCCTATTGTATTCAATGAGAAATCATTAAGTATTAAAGCCACCATAGTTAGCTGTCTTTGGATAGTAAGTACATTATTAAGTTATACTCATGCGGAATTTTGGAACATATTTTGGTTTCAGCACTATATTCTTAGGATGTGATAAATATTAAACTTTTCTAAAACTATAATTAATTATTATTGTGTTATTATTAGGAAGACTGTTATAATAATGTTGAACAAATTCCTGTAGAATATTATCATAAACCTGTAATTTTTAGTGGTTCTATGCCTCTAAAAAACTGTGTAATTAGCATTACCAATTATACTGGATCTGAACGATATTTCTTAAAAGAAGTTTCACTACTTCTTGGAGCGAAGTAAGATCATTATAATTCATCTATAATTATAAATTAATTTCAACACACTCATTTTTTAGTTTTCAAGATGCATTGTCAAGAAAATCAAAACCAGAAGATAACATTATGATAACAACTCATCTCATTTGTTCTACTCCAGAAGGACCCAAATATGAAGCCTCAGTTAAATGGGGTGTACCGGTTGTATCTAAAGAATGGCTACTTAAATGTATTCCATGCAAATGCCGTTTACCAGAAGATAAATTTCCAATTGTTTCCAACGGTGAATACTAAATAAATTAGTTTAATTGATTGAATTTTAATATAGTCTCATAAATATTAATTAAGATGATCTTGATTCCAAATTAGCAATACCGCTTAAAGACACTGAAGATGGTATTGAACCACCACTAAAAAAGAAATGTTCAGTGGAAATCATGATTCCTACCTCTCAAGTTTTAGGTTTACCTTCCAACAAAAATGATATAGAAATAGCGCTTTTGAAATCAAGTTGTTCTACTCCAGTTGCTTCAAATAGTTTCATCGAAAATTTAAAAACACCAGAAACTCCATATGGACAAATACTTTATTATGATCCTGTTACACCAGAAACAAAAAAGGAATGGAAAAAGTATGTTCATAAATCAACCATTAAGTTCTACAAAATTATCTTCCTAATTAAATTTATTGTTGCCTTGTAATTTTAACTAATTGTGTAAAATTTATTTTATATTTGTACCATGAACACGGAATCGTCGAACATAATACACAATGCTATCTGTTGAGTTTTATGTATATATATTATATATTTACTTTTTATTTTGGGTCCATTAATAACAGCTTAAATTTTAAAGTATACACAGACTGATTTAAATTGCTCTTTTTAAAATGTATGAAGGTTTCATACAAATTGTATAATTTATTTATTTACATTTGCATGTCTTTTCTAACAGTCAAAAAGTACCTGGATAAGCTACAAGTTTGAATTATAGTCAATAGATCCAGAATACGACATTTTACTTTGCATATTTTTGCATATTTGTCATTTTTTAAGCATTACTGCATATTTCTGTATTTTACGAATACCAAAGTGTTTCATAATTTGTTTTACTATTGTTCGTTGATTTTTCTGGACTATTTCGGGCGGACGAGTCAACATTAAGGAAAAACTATTTATTCAATGTATATGAACAGACCATAATATCATTACCAAAATCTGCGATTTCATTTCAAATCAAAAAATATGGATAAAAATTATCTAATATAATACGACCATTACAACTGTCACATATAATATGATCACTGATATGTTTATAATTATTATTTAAGTTTTTATTCAAAAACCTCATAGTTTAAACCTGAAATTTTATAAATTTCTACTAATTGTTTTGATTAAATATAAAGTATAAAATATTACTAATTAAACCATGTATTAGTTATATTATATACTAATTATATATTTTGATTTTTTTTAGAAGTATAGATGTTTTTCCAGATGGTCTCGATGAACAATCACAACTTAAGTTAACGAACCAAAATAGTACTGTAAGTTTTTTTTTTCTGAAAATATTTTTGTTGTTACTTAAAATACTTTATGTTCTCATTAGCCATGACTGAGCTAATTAATAAATATTTACATTAGCTAATGCCATTGATTTTAAAATATACACTAAGCAATAGCATAGGAGTTTTCAGTGACTACAAATATGCTGTCAGCAGCTACATTTGCTGTATCCGTTTGCATTAAGCACAATGTAAACTCCTGTTCTATGGCTTATCTGGATACACGTCAAAATATCGCGGAAATATTGTCGCGGTAAAAATATTGTGGCAATATTATCGCGGTAAAAAAATAGCAAAAGTAAATATGTTGTTGATACAAAAATATCGCAATATATATTATAATACAAAATAATAAGTACTGTCATATATAATTAATAATTTTATAATTCATAGCGTTTTGTTTTCATAACAATTTAAGTAAAAAAAATATTACAATACAAAATATTATTAATAATAATAAAACAATTATTAATAAGTAAATTAATAATAGCGTTATGTTAAGTTATATATATATATATAATTTTAATTTAATTTATATTTGTTGGTATTGGAAATGGTGTGATATACCACGTAAGTAGTCGTAAACTGATCAATTTTTATAGTCATCACATATTTTTTTTAGTTTTATTGTGGAATCCTTATATTTTTTTTTCTTTGGTGGTTCAAAGCCTGCAGTATATTGTTCAATTTTAAAACGGTTTAAACTTTCTTCTTTTTTTAATGCAGTAATGAAAGTCCAAATTGATGGATGGTGCGCACTTAGCATAGAATTAAAAGAATTATGCCAACCTTCAACTGAATTGTTTGTTCGTGGAATATTATCGTCTAACATTGAATAACAATTCCAAATTTTAATTGAAAACAAAGGGGCTCTTCTAGTTCTACGATTAGGTCTACCGATCCATGTATCTTCAAAATAATCAATTAAATTTGATTATATTTCTTGTTGGTAAAATTGAGATTCGACTAAAGTTTCAAAGGCGAACACTACATCATTTTCTGGAATATAAGCAAGTGCAGCTAGTTTTCTCGAATTAAGAGCAAAATTGGAATCGTTTGAATATTTGGACTGAATCCGTTGGACTAAATATGTCGCCAAATACTTTGACATAAATGAAAAAAACAGCCCTTTATATCGACTGAAGGAAATACACATTTTGCAGCATTCATTGCACGTTTTTCAAAATCGAACATAATAGATTTTGGACTGAGTTGTGGATGTAAGGTTTTTAAGGAACATGCGTTTATAAGTCTCTTCTTTCTTATTTGGTAGTAAAATATATGCAGTTGGTACGACATTTGAATAACTAACTCCGTGTATCGTGTAAAGTTGATGAAAAATATGAGGTGAACATGAAAAAGTGCCATCCGCTAACCAATGTTCACATATTTGCATTAACTTTAAATTTGTTTAGTTGTAAAAATTAAAAACCTATCATGGTAACCATCATAATTAACACTATCATACTGTAAAAAAGTCTCACCACTTATTGTTTATCTGTACTGGTCTGGTATTTTAAGATCATTTAGCGATTTTGGAATAGGTAGAGCACATGTTTTGATTTTTTGAATTCGTTGAACGGTACGCTTTAATTGATTCAAACTCGGTAGTTGTCCCGCTGCGCTTTGTGTAATCTATAATATTATGTAAATTATTCTCTAATAAAATAAAAATATAAAATTACTTTAATATGAAGTGTTACAACAAATGCAATACATTTTATGTATTTTTGAAATGGTTGAGATTCAAATGACAGCTTATAATAAATTAATTCATAACTGTTTATGTAATTTATTTAAATATGATTTTATAGTTATTCTATATTTAGGACACAAATGAAATAAGTTCAACAAATGCTAATTCAAATGATACATTGAAAAGTCCAAGTTTATCATACCGTTCTCCAGGCGTGGCTAACAGCAGCTTGCATAACACATCTCAAATATCAAAAGCTCAAAATAATAAATCTAATACTGTATCACCAAATACTGTGAGAAAATAAAAAATTTACTTAATATAACAGTAATAATTAAATAATTAATAATTTTTAGGATACTAAGCTGCAATCTTTAGATAAACAAGAATTTAGGAGGTTTGTCTTTCATTTTTAACTACAATATGTTTTTATTTTAAAGTTTTTTCTGTTTATTATAGAACAATCAAACAACTCCAACAAAATGTATGTACATCAAGAGAACCAGAAATTCTTTTTTCCAGAACAGAGTCTGAAAGTCAAGATGATTATGCAAGTAGGGATTAGTTTTTTAAATAAGTTTCTATACAGTTATTAGAGTAAAAAATAAAATTAGCATCTAAATGTGTTAGTTTTTATAAAAGTTATTAAATAAATAAATAATTACAACACCTTATAAAAATAAACTAGAATAGATTGATATCTATTTTATTTATTCATAATATTTATGAGATGTGAACAATAAGTTAACACTTAACACAAATTATTGATTTTATATAGTTTTAAACTGTTATAACAAGCAGTGGGTGTATTTAGGAATTTTGATAGGGGGGGGATGAAATATATAATAATAGGTACACTCAATAAATACATTTTTTAAATCCTCTGACTTGTTGAGTTTAGTGTGGATCAAGGTGAAATAAGAATTAACACAAATTGTATAGTACCTAATAGCATTTATTATAATTCATACTAACGACATCCCGTG
>NC_042494.1:127890768-127895064 GCF_005508785.2 Acyrthosiphon pisum
TGCGGATTTTGGAACATATTTTGGTTTCAGCACTATATTCTTAGGATGTGATAAATATTAAACTTTTCTAAAACTATAATTAATTATTATTGTGTTATTATTAGGAAGACTGTTATAATAATGTTGAACAAATTCCTGTAGAATATTATCATAAACCTGTAATTTTTAGTGGTTCTATGCCTCTAAAAAACTGTGTAATTAGCATTACCAATTATACTGGATCTGAACGATATTTCTTAAAAGAAGTTTCACTACTTCTTGGAGCGAAGTAAGATCATTATAATTCATCTATAATTATAAATTAATTTCAACACACTCATTTTTTAGTTTTCAAGATGCATTGTCAAGAAAATCAAAACCAGAAGATAACATTATGATAACAACTCATCTCATTTGTTCTACTCCAGAAGGACCCAAATATGAAGCCTCAGTTAAATGGGGTGTACCGGTTGTATCTAAAGAATGGCTACTTAAATGTGTTCCATGCAAATGCCGTTTACCAGAAGATAAATTTCCAATTGTTTCCAATGGTAAATACTAAATAAATTAGTTTAATTGATTGAATTTTAATATAGTCTCATAAATATTAATTAAGATGATCTTGATTCCAAATTAGCAATACCGCTTAAAGACACTGAAGATGGTATTGAACCACCACTAAAAAAGAAATGTTCAGTGGAAATCATGATTCCTACCTCTCAAGTTTTAGGTTTACCTACCAACAAAAATGATATAGAAATAGCGCTTTTGAAATCAAGTTGTTCTACTCCAGTTGATTCAAATAGTTTCGTCAAAAATTTAAAAACACCAGAAACTCCATATGGACAAATACTTTATTATGATCCTGTTACACCAGAAACAAAAAAGGAATGGAAAAAGTATGTTCATAAATCAACCATTAAGTTCTACAAAATTATCTTCCTAATTAAATTTATTGTTGCCTTGTAATTTTAACTAATTGTGTAAAATTTATTTTATATTTGTACCATGAACACGGAATCGTCGAACATAATACACAATGCTATCTGTTGAGTTTTATGTATATATATTATATATTTACTTTTTATTTTGGGTCCATTAATAACAGCTTAAATTTTAAAGTATACACAGACTGATTTAAATTGCTCTTTTTAAAATGTATGAAGGTTTCATACAAATTGTATAATTAATTTATATACATTTGCATGTCTTTTCTAACAGTCAAAAAGTACCTGGATAAGCTACAAGTTTGAATTATAGTCAATAGATCCAGAATACGACATTTTACTTTGCATATTTTTGCATATTTGTCATTTTTCAAGCATTACTGCATATTTCTGTATTTTACGAATACCAAAGTGTTTCATAATTTGTTTTACTATTGTTCGTTGATTTTTCTGGACTATTTCGGGCGGACGAGTCAACATTAAGGAAAAACTATTTATTCAATGTATATGAACAGACCATAATATCATTACCAAAATCTGCGATTTCATTTCAAATCAAAAAATATGGATAAAAATTATCTAATATAATACGACCATTACAACTGTCACATATAATATGATCACTGATATGTTTATAATTATTATTTAAGTTTTTATTCAAAAACCTCAAAGTCTAAACCTGAAATTTTATAAATTTCTACTAATTATTTTGATTAAATATAAAGTATAAAATATTACTAATTAAACCATGTATTAGTTATATTATATACTAATTATATATTTTGATTTTTTTTAGAAGTATAGATGTTTTTCCAGATGGTCTCGATGAACAATCACAACTTAAGTTAAGGAACCAAAATAGTACTGTAAGTTTTTTTTTCTGAAAATATTTTTGTTGTTGTTACTTAAAATACTTTATGTTCTCCATTAGCCAATGACTGAGCTAATTAATAAATATTTACATTAGCTAATGCCATTGATTTTAAAATATACAGTTAAGCAATAGCATAGGAGTTTTCAGTGACTACAAATATGCTGTCAGCAGCTACATTTGCTGTATCCGTTTGCATTAAGCACAATGTAAACTCCTGTTCTATGGCTTATCTGGATACACGTCAAAATATCGCGGAAATATTGTCGCGGTAAAAATATTGTGGCAATATTATCGCGGTAAAAAAATAGCAAAAGTAAATATGTTGTTGATACAAAAATATCGCAATATATATTATAATACAAAATAATAAGTACAGTCATATATAATTAATAATTTTATAATTCATAGCGTTTTGTTTTCATAACAATTTAAGTAAAAAAAATATTACAATACAAAATATTATTAATAATAATAAAACAATTATTAATAAGTAAATTAATAATAGCGTTATGTTAAGTTATATATATATATAATTTAAATTTAATTTATATTTGTTGGTATTGGAAATGGTGTGATATATCACGTAAGTAGTCGTAAACTGATCAATTTTTATAGTCATCACATATTTTTTTTAGTTTTATTGTGGAATCCTTATATTTTTTTTTCTTTGGTGGTTCAAAGCCTGCAGTATATTGTTCAATTTTAAAACGGTTTAAACTTTCTTCTTTTTTTAATGCAGTAATGAATGTCCAAATTGATGGATGGTGCGCACTTAGCATAGAATTAAAAGAATTATGCCAACCTTCAACTGAATTGTTTGTTCGTGGAATATTATCGTCTAACATTGAATAACAATTCCAAATTTTAATTGAAAACAAAGGGGCTCTTCTAGTTCTACGACTAGCACATGTTTTGATTTTTCGAATTCGTTGAACGGTACGCTTTAATTGATTCAAACTCGGTAGTTGTCCCGCTGCGCTTTGTGTAATCTATAATATTATGTAAATTATTCTCTAATAAAATAAAAATATAAAATTATGGCTATAAAAATGTGTAATAAAATTTACTTCAGATGTTATAGTCCCCACAACACAGTGAATTGTTAGTTGGGTATTTTTTGCAGTTTCTTTTAATTTTTGGATGGCCTTTTTTGCTTTAATTTTGCCCATGTCGAGAATGTGATTATTATGATCAGTTGTATGAAAAACAACTTCACCTAATGAATGTAAACGTCCACGGCATTTTTTTTGTGGTATATTCCAAACACTTCCAAATGATTTTACCTCTTGTTTCACTTTCACGTTCTTTTTGGTACAAAATAGATTAATATTTTAGTATTATTCCATTCCACCTTTTTGGGTTGGTAATATACTCCATGGTGCAGGCTGTGTGCTGTGTTATATTACCAAACGAATACTGTCGTGTACAGGCGTTTATATACGAAACAAACAAATTATTGTTATCTTGTAACTTAATATCTTGTAAATAATAAATTCTGCGATAATAATGACGCTCGAGATTATTGATTTGTTATGAAATGAACAGCGACGTTATTTCCGCCATATTATTACCGCGATAATTTGACGGGACACCGGCTTATCTGTGTATACTAAAAATCAATGCTTATATACTAATCAATAATAAATAAATATTTATGTTATAATTTTTAAACTAACCAATATAATTAATTATTTTAACTACAATAATTATTATTTTTATAATATAATAGTTTTATTACTTTAATATGAAGTGTTACAACAAATGCAATACATTTTATGTATTTTTGAAACGGTTGAGATTCAAATGACAGTTTATAATAAATTAATTCATAACTGTTTATGTAATTTATTTAAATATGATTTTATGGTTATTCTATATTTAGGAAACAAATGAAATAAGTTCA
Organism: Acyrthosiphon pisum; assembly: GCF_005508785.2. NCBI lineage: Eukaryota > Metazoa > Arthropoda > Insecta > Hemiptera > Aphididae > Acyrthosiphon > Acyrthosiphon pisum. The sequence continues at coordinate 127,894,472 of NC_042494.1, forward strand.
ACAAATGCTAATTCAAATGATACATTGAAAAGTCCAAGTTTATCATACCGTTCTCCAGGCGTGGCTAACAGCAGCTTGCATAACACATCTCAAATATCAAAAGCTCAAAATAATAAATCTAATACTGTATCACCAAATACTGTGAGAAAATAAAAAATTTACTTAATATAACAGTAATAATTAAATAATTAATAATTTTTAGGATACTAAGCTGCAATCTTTAGATAAACAAGAATTTAGGAGGTTTGTCTTTCATTTTTAACTACAATATGTTTTTATTTTAAAGTTTTTTCTGTTTATTATAGAACAATCAAACAACTCCAACAAAATGTATGTACATCAAGAGAACCAGAAATTCTTTTTTCCAGAACAGAGTCTGAAAGTCAAGATGATTATGCAAGTAGGGATTAGTTTTTTAAATAAGTTTCTATACAGTTATTAGAGTAAAAAATAAAATTAGCATCTAAATGTGTTAGTTTTTATAAAAGTTATTAAATAAATAAATAATTATCAACACCTTATAAAAATAAACTAGAATAGATTGATATCTATTTTATTTATTCATAATATTTATGAGATGTGAACAATAAAAA
>NC_042494.1:127895662-127908377 GCF_005508785.2 Acyrthosiphon pisum
TCCTCTTATAAAGGTCCGTATAGGTAGTTAAACTAATGTTAAACCACGGAATTCGACTGGTAAAATTTAAACTATGATTGTAAAACGGGCCCTAAGTGTCCAAGTCGGTTATAATAAACAAAGTATATAATAATTACTATTTAATTTATAGCTATTATTTAATATTAGATAGGAAAATTGATAAAATATTTACTTCTGTCATACTATTTATTAGGTAAGACTTAATACTTAATAAAATCTTGAAAAACATTGTTCAGGTGTATAGCAGTTGATACAGGCAAAGTACAAAATATTTTCAAGAGTTCATGAATATTTGGATAAACCTCTTTATCACAAACATCTAAAGCATGTAACCCAGAGGTGAATACAATGTTTTCAGTCACTAAAAATAAACCCATGCCCTATGGTAAATCTACAATCCTCATGGTAATTTTGTTTTATTTACCGACTATTTATCGGGTTTATTATAAACACTCATGCATGAAAAATAATTCGCAGAGAATTCAAAAATATAGTATACCATACCACCATAAAGATATATGTTTTTATTTTCCGATATTTATGCCACGAACGACTAGTGGCGTATTGCGTATAGTACCTATATCAAAGCGGACAAATTACCACGGCTAGAACATTTAGAAAACAGATATAGGTACCTACTTAAAACTTAAAAGTAATATCATATTGAGAAATACAGTAAATAAGTAAACTTAATTTTACAAAAAAAAAAGGTCAAGGGGGGGATAACGCCACTGATAACAATAATGTCAATGAGTTATTAACTGAGTGTTTTAAATAACAAATAGTATAGTGGCGTATGTACTAATTATTTTCAATATGGGCCAATTATTATCACTAATCAAGCATAGCACTAACATACCCATAACTATACTTTTTTAGGGAGCCAGGTGGTTATAATTATGACACACAGAATACAAATAAAGATTGCACAATTTTATTTTATAATTATATAAAATTCATTTTTATATATTTTTTTTTAAATATTGATAATTTTATCTAGATATTTTAATCTTATATTACTATGAATTTCACATCAAAGTTATCAAAGCAAGTCCTGACAAACTAACATTTCCTTGTTGATTTCTCAAAAACGTTTTTAATCAACCGGCTAATCATGTTGAAAAACAGTGTAAATATGCATGCAATGTTTTAATTGAACCTGTAATTTCACTATGGGGTCTCCCCTCTATATATGCCACCGAAATAGTGTTAATTATTAATTAGTATCTAGATTTTTTTAACCATTTGTTTACAGAGAAGTTAGAGTTGTCAATTACCTCAAGAGTTTCTTTAATTTTCTCTTGAGGACTCAGGGGCGTGCTCAGAAAATTTATGTGGGGGGGTTTTCAAGTAAAATTGAAGGAGCTAGTTTTTTACCTAACGACCTTTTTTTTTTTTTTTTATAATCAACAACAAATTCAATTATTTAGGTATAGATTTAAATATTATATTGCTAATATAGAAACTATTATACTAATAAACAATATACATTTAAAAATTAAAGAACAAAATTTAGTTTTCTTGATGTTTTGCTCAAATCATTTAAAACTTCTTCTGCTGTTAGTGGAATTTCTTTATGAACAGCTAACATAGCTAAACCTTAATGGCTTAGTCGAGTCTAAAACCAAATAAATGTTAAAAAAATTGATATACATTTTTATTTTAATATCCAGAAAATACCTCAGTCATTGTGTTTCGTAGATAAGATTTCAATCTTTTGAGACATGAAAAAGTTCTCTCGAGGGTGGATGTTGAAACTGGTAAAGTGCATAGTATTTTTAATATAAAATGTATATTGGGAAATATTTCTTCATCACACTGTCTCAACACTTCTAAACATTTTTTTTGGATATTTTACATGCTTATTAAGTTTGGTATACCATATATGTAGTTCAGCTTTAAGCTTTTAACTGTTAGCTTATCAGTATCGAGGTAAAATTCAACAAGTTCATCAAAGTTTTCTGAATAAGTTCCAGAAAATAAACACTGAAAGCCCAAAAGACAAATTTATATTTTGCGTACCTATTAAAAGTATATTAAAAGTATCGGCAACTGCGGGCAGTGTACATATTCAAAGTTGGAAGCATTTAAGGATAAAATACGAATTGGGAAATTTTATGATAATATAATTCGACAAGTACATTATAAAGATGCATTATTTTTTTTATAATAAAAAATTAAAATAATACGGTCAAGGGGGGTTTGAACCCCATGACCCCCCCCCCCCTGTGAGCACGCCCCTGCTTGAGGTACTCTTGTAACTTTGTGATTGCAGCGACACCTTGGATTAGGAACGTTAACCAGTTTCTTCATAATATGTCAATGGCGTAGCCAGGGGGGCAGGGCTGAGGAGGCTGAAGCCTCCCCCCCCCCAAAACGTTAAGAAAATTAAAAAATTATAGTCGTTCAAAAAGTCTTAAATTGTATTTAAAATATTTAAAAATGTACTACCTATACAGTGGCGTACCTTGGAATTTTAAATGGGGAGGGACCATTTTTTTTTTTAAATAAACAAAATAAAGCGGATAAGTGGAAGTCGCTCTGCTGTACAGTAGGCTACAATTGGATGATTAAATTTAAATTCAATGATAAATTTCTGATATATAATTCATGTGTGCAAAAAACGGTTCTGAGCAGAGACAGTTTTGCAGCCTAGGATACTTACATTTATATTTTTATTATTAATACGAGTATATATATAGGTACATTTTTAACTACCTACTAAATCATTTTAGAAGCTAATGGTTTTTATTTATTTTTTTATCCCGGATACAAATTATCATATATATCATTGAATTCAAGTTTAACACAATCCATCATACATGACCCGCTTGTAACCTACTATACAGCAGAATGACATCCACTTACCCGCATTTTAAATTTAAAGTTTGATACATTTTGTCTAAATTAAAACTTAAAATATTTATAAAAAATTGTGCATATGTATTTTTAATATTTTTTAACTGCTATTGTAAAAATATATTAAGGGCCGTCTATTATATTTTCATGCTTTTTGACCAAACAAATAAAAATATATTTTTATACATTATATAAAAAAAAATACAATATAAGAAAATTGCTACATGAGAAATCCAGTGAATATCCAATGATGTTAAAATTTGAACTTCAAACGCTCATAAAAATTTAATTTGACTTTCTGGTAAACATTTTTTTTCAATAAAGATGGATAAACTTATGAGGAATCTTGTATTAAATTATCAAATCTTAGATAGTTAGATTTAAAAATAAAATTTTTTATGAATTTCTAACTCAAAATAATTGGTACATTCTCGTGATTTTTTCGTAATTGGTCAAAATTTGAACTAAGTGCTTATAAAAATATTGTAACTGTATTTATATATTTTTCAACTGCTATTGTAATAATATAATAAGAACCTTGTATTAAATTTCAAGCTTGTTGAGTCAACGAATAAAATTAATAATTAATAAAAAATGAATGACTCTAAACATCTGTAATAACTAATAAGTGATTTTCTGTAGGTCTGCAAAAAAGACAATAGTGGGGGATATAACCCCTAACCTCCCCCCCTGAGCACGCCACTGTACTTATAAGTATTAACACTTTTCAGCTATCTATCTGTGCTAGTATGTATTTAATGTGTAAAAGTGTAAAAGTTGATCAGCCCCTCCCCCCCAAAAAAAAAAAAAAATCCTGGCTACGCCACTGTAATATGTCCACATCTTTTAAATGTTGATTGCATTGACTTTTTTCCTATGACTTATGTGAATTTGGTTTAAACAATTTCAATTTAAAGTTGACAATTATTTTTATGGAGACATTGTGACCGGGAGCTATACTCATGAGGTCCTCGAGAAGAGATAAATGTCCTAGTAGTACAATTTAACCAAACTAGAGAACAATATTTGTTCCAAGTAACAACCAAGTAGACTAGAGAGGTGGCAGAATTTGTAAATATTGATTTTTTGAACTATATTGCAACAACTTTCATTAAATGGTTTTTAAACGAAAGTAACTCATATTATTATACTTAGTGCAATGCTCATGCGTGCATTAGACTGTTAATGATATTAATAAATGTAATAATATATCAAATGGTTATTATTATTAAAATATGCGGTGCTTTTTGCGTTAAATTTTGTGGAGGGGTATTTTTCATTTTTCTGTAACAATAAAATGTTTTTTGTATAGGAAACTCTCTACTGAAAGAACCAGTTGTAGAATCATCAGAAGAATGTTCAGCTGAATCTTTCCATCCAACTGAACAACAAGAAAAACCCAGGGTAAGTTGTTAAATAATTAATGTATATGCGTACAAATATGTTATGTATAATATGTTTTGTACATTTCAGTTAAAAAGACTGTCCAAATGCAATAAAAAGTTTATATTAACCAGCGTGAATATCGATGTAACTATATATTTTATTTTATGCTTGATATTTTAAATTTTATTTGAAAAACTATAGAATGTTGATTTGTTTCAATAGGTTCGCCAAAAGTATGAAAATGCTATTGAAAAACTTGGTGCTCAAGTATTGCAAAGTGCAATATTTTGTGAAGATGTTACTCATGTTCTTATGCATCAGCCAAGTAGAACTGAGAAATATTTATGTTCACTTGCTTCTGGAAAATGGATATTACATCCAAGTTATATTGATGATTGTTTAAAGGAAAATTGCTTTCTGCCAGTAAGTAAAATTTAATATATAGTTTCATTATTCTAAATATTTGAATATATTTTATGTTTTAATTTGTTAATTTTTGTAGGAAGATAAATACGAATGGGGAAATCCTTTATCCGACTTATCTTTATCAACGCCATTGCATGGAGCAGGTTATCGATGGCGTTCTAAAATTTGTTCTAGTAAAACTGCAGCATTCAGTGGTATGAAAGCTGTATTAATGACTTCTGAAAATCGATACCAAGCTTTGACACGTCTCATACGAGCTGGTGGTGGAATGATATTGGATATAAAGTAAATATAACTATTAACTTTTAGTTACATTTTTTGTTTGATTTTAACTTTTATTTGTATTTAGAGAACTATTGCAGTCTACTCATTGTATCATTGACCAAGGGTATGGTAATATTCCTGTTCCTTTAAATGAAATTGCTGTCAAGGGTATATTACTATTACCTGCTCCGTTTCTGGCTGATCTTCTTATTAAAGATCCATCACCAGATCCTTTAAAATATCTAATACCTGAGTACCAAGCTTTCTATAATAGATTAGCGCCTAATATGTACCGTTGTAATTTTTTATCTATATCAATATCAGCCATACATTAGTTATTATTTTTTTTTATGAATACTATTATTTGTAATTTTTTAATCTAATATAAATTATAAGTTGCAATAGTTGTACACTTCCATATAATGATGCTTTGTACTTTGTGATATATCAAATAATAAACTAAAAGTTCTAGTTTTCAGAAACAAAAAATAAATAAATAATGGAAAACCAATATATTTATTGTTCCTCTCAAAATCTAAAACAACAAATTCTGGTACCTACTAGCTACCTATTAATTTATACTTTATAGTATACCTGCAGCTGGCTACTACCATTGATTTTGGTTTTATTTTTGTTTATACATTATTTTTCCATCCCCCCAATCTCCTAGTTTTTACACAGTTATTTCACTGCCTTAGCATTTACCATTGATTATATAAAATACGTATTACATGAATACATGATACATATCATAAAATTAATATTGTGAAAATAAACACAACCATAGTCTTGGAAATGGGTATCGAAAAACTTTGGGTATGTATAAAATATTACAATTTAAAAATGCTCATATTATCTAGCTTGAAAATTTAAATATTATTAAAAACTGCCAACGCTTATGCACCATAGACTTATTATAGGTATAATGCTCCTAAAAGTTTGATAATAAGTCAAATGATTCTAATATTACAATTAAAAGCACACCATTGAAGAAAGTAGTGAATGGAAATATTAGCAATGCTGTTTTTGTTTTTTTTTATTGCACTTACCAACAGTTTTTAATAATTAAACGAAAAAAACAAAAAAAACTTAATGTTCTCAAACTAATAACTTTAATTATATTAATGTTATCCAAATAATAAAAACGCTGCGACCTAGATAATGTTCTTCCCTATGCGTTGTGGAATTTTAGTAATTCTACTATATAAATACAGAGGGAGCATAGTTGTCCAGCGCAAAACAGTTTTTGCTATGTTGTGCATTTGTAAGACGGAGACAGCGCATGCGGGTGTAGCGTCCTCATAATGTACGGATAATCATGAACGTATAAATATCACAGAATAATATTCTGTGTAAATATTATTTATATATCAATGAGTATAATAAATAATAATATTAAATTGTTATTTAAATTGATGGCTTTTATCATAGACCTATGGCTTTTATGCTGAATTTTACTTTTTTGCCTAGAAAATATAAATATTTATTATTTTCATATCATTATCATATGTTGATATGAGATTTACTATCATTATTAATATTACGACCAATCAGGGCGCAGAATGTCAGACTTTATCTTAGAACATAATCAATTATGTCCAATGACTTTATTATTGTAATTTGTAGTTTGTTTATTTAGATTATAATAGTTACTTAATACTTTATTGTTTACTATATAGTAGAACTATAATATAATATTACAGTTAGAACTTTTAAAGTTTCATGTTGGGCGTATAAATAACCACTGCAAAAGTGTACTTTCCTGTCCCAAGAAGAATTATAATTGTTTGATATGGGATGCGATGGTGGAACTATACCCAAGAGGGACGAGCTGGTACGAACCAAAAAGAAACCAGAACAGGTATGTCTACTTTCGTCAAGAATTAATTAAAAACCAATTGTTGTGTAACACCAAATGATTGTGCATGATAATAATAAATGGTTTAATGGTTACACTTACGAGCTACGATGACCAAATGTCAATGGAATCACAATTGAGTCATTAAGATTTTTCATATTCAACAAAGTTAATCCTAGAGTCTTGATCCTATTGCAGTCTTGTTAAAGATACTTTTCAAAAGTACAGAAAATGAACTAAATAGAATATTAAGCTAAATTAACAATCTAACAAGTTAGGACCACAGAATTTGGCTAATAATTAAAATTCATAGAATTAATGTAACGTTGTATTCTATACATAATCTAATAGTGGCCTTAGAAGGGAGATTGGGAGTTGATGTTTATGAGTGAATGGTTTCTGTAGAGATATACAGGAATGTTGAAGTTTACACTGCTTTTATACTTCGATTATCATAAATTTATGAAGTGTATAAAATAATAAATAAAAAACATTAAATAATAAACCATGGATGTAAATAGGTGGGAGGGAGGCTGAGGACGGCCTAGGTCTCCGTGAGCCATCTTAAGCCCTCCATAAGATATTTTAATATATAGGTCATTGGCGCAATTCAGGTTAAATCCTGGTGCTTATTCAGGTGCTAATAAGAATTTTGGGAGTGCTAAGCACCCCCAAGCACCCCCCAAATTGCGCCTATGGTATAGGTAATTTTTATTATAATAAATTACAGTGGCAAATTCTTCAGGCATGCTCCGCATGCTTAGCAATAAAAATGTAATTAATAAAAATACAAAAATTATTTTGTCATCAATAATGTAATATTACGTATTTAAAAAAATCATAATGTATGACAAAAATGTCATCTATTTCTGTTAAACGTTTTATCTGTATTTATCTTTATCGTAACATTTACTCACACTTATTATCGCTGTGAAATACTGGTTACTCCGAGATCTTTGCCATGGTACTAACCACCCAAGGCATGCTCAGTCGGTTACGCTTTGTCAATGTATTTTGTAATATAATTAATATTAATTAAATTAAAGTTTTATTTATATATTAAATAGAACTATAATACATTATGATAAATGAGCATGCTCATACATCGGAGTCAGCATTCACCACTGATAAATTATAAACATACCTAGATAGAGTTATTTAACAAAATAGATAATGAATATAAAAAATATATATAATTAATAAGTTTTCTGAGAAAGAAAGAAGGATACAATTATAATATAAATAATTTTGTAAAATATATATATATATGTATTATGACTATATTAAATTATAAAATTGTATACATTTATAGTTTATACAAAAATTCCATTGGTCAGAAGTAGCACTGGTATTTAGTGTAATAATTAGTATAGAGGTCCATTTCCCAGAAAAGGATAGGTAAGCTTAGGTTAGAAAAAAACTTTAAATTAAAATTAAAAATTTGATCTTCTAAATAAGTAAATTTAAGTTAAATATTAAGTATTAGTAGATACAATTAAATACTTATTTCCTGCTTATAATCGTATTGTTTGAATTTTATGTTTTTTATGTTTTGTTTTTGGAATTTTAGAAAGATAAATCGTCCATGCAGTTGTACCGTTGGCGTAATTGTCACTTGACTCAAGGACCACTTCGACCGCCAATAGTTGCTTGTGGCATGGGTCTCTTGTACAGTAAAGAGTCTGTTTTACAGCATTTAATAAATAAAACTCCATTTCCTGAAGCTTCAGCACACATCAAGGGTTTAAAAGTATGTCGGTTTATCTTTTGATTAATATATGTTTATTAATATAAATTTAATTTATATCTTTGTAGGATATAAAAGTTTTGAAATTGACTTCCAATCCTGCATTCAACAAAAAAGCTCAAAGTGTTGGAGGATATATTGACGATAATTGTTCACCTTACATATGCCCTCTTGTTGGTCTTGAAATGAACGATAGATCAAAATTCTGTTTTTTATGGAAATGTGGGTGTGTTGTTTCTGAGAGAGGTCTTAAGCTAGGTGCTGATAACAAGTGTGTCAATTGTGTAAAGGAATATGACGATGATGATATAGTTGTGTTGAATCCAACCGAAGAAGATATAACTTTAATGAAAATTAAATTGGCTAGACGCAAAGATAAGATAAAGAGTGCAAAAAATTCTGAGAAAAATAAAGTCAAACAAGAAGTGGTAATTAAAGACGAACCAATTGAAGAAGAAGATGAAAAACCAATTGTTCCATCCATCATACCTATTAAAACTGAAAACATTGATATCAAGAAAGAAATAAAAAAGGAACAAATAAAGAAAGAACAGATAAAAAGTATGACAATTTGTATCATAATTTGTTGTTATCGAAGTTATTAATATTAATTATATTTGATTTAGGACCAATCACTAGTGCTGCAGGATCAAGTTCCTCCGTTGGTTCTGGTAATTGCCGCAAATTAGAAGATCCTGTGTATAAAAAAGCAAAACTTGCACATAGTATTTCTAAAGACAAATCAGCAACCAATGTTTATAAGTCATTATTTACAAGTCATGAGGACGACAAAAATCAAACTCGGGCTCATTGGATTACGTACAATCCATTCTATAATTAAACACGAGAATTATATTATGTACTTTTATGACCATCTAATTTTTTCCCTTTAAAAATGTCTACACTCCATATTTTCTCTTGAAACATTTTTTTAATTTAATAATTCAATTTATTAACTAAAAAACAAAATTTAGAGTAAAATTATACATTACCTTGTTCTATATAACATATTAAAAAATAAATAATAGGTTATGGATAAGTATATGTGTTAAATTATTTAAAACGTGTGAATAATTTTCATCTCAATATTGATATTTGACCATCAAAAATTAAACATATGTTAGTGTTTTCCAAGTTATTTAAAATTGAGATAAAAAATCACTTTTTTTATGAGAATTCTATCTAATAAATAACATCTAAATGAATAACTTCTCTTAATTATTTTATTTAACAAAATTATTAAGTACAATTTGCTTCAGTTGACAATTATTAAAGAAGAAATTATTACATAGTACAAACAAAACATAAAAAATACATTACTTAAAACTACTGACTAGTGTTAACATTTTTTTTTTTCATTAACAATCTACATTGTCAATTACATTAAGTTCTCTTTGGATCTTTTATAGTGCCCTGTGTTTAATGAATCGGACCATCAGAAATGGAAGTCCAAACCCGGTACTGAAATATATTGCCAGTAGAGCTGTAAATTTATACTTGCTGTTTACATCAAACGGCAAATTAGATCCAGGTCCACCATATGCATGACTATTTCGAGCTGCAGTTGTTGAAAAGTTTCTCATTAGCTGTAGTCCTCTTGAGGCGATCATATTTTTGCCTAGTATTGTAGTTTTAAGTGTATCAATTGTGCGGCCCTCCGTGCAGGGATGAAATTATAAAACTTTACGAGAAAACGATGATGGATGGACTCCTCTGAGAAAATTAAATTCCAGATAACAGCTGGGACCACAGTGGTACCAATGTTTAAATAATCCCTTGGTGTCCCTTTGCACCAAAAACAAAAGAGTTCTCTATAGCACCATTAGATTGCGTATAAATGACATAATTATGTAGAAAATATAATAAACAACATATCTATCTGTATGTAAATTGCAACTAAGTTACTCTAAATTACTAAATAAATGTAAACAGCGTCTATAGCCAAAAATTAAAAGTCTCAACTTGTATTATATTAGGTTTACATTATATTAGTATATTGTATCTTAACTTTATTACTCTTATAGACTATAGTTGGATATAGTGCTAATGGAATATTAACCTCTATCCATTATCATTACTCTATAGATAGTAAGTTGCAGATATAGACTATAGATGATATAGAAAGCTAGTAAGTAATTTAATCCATGAGCTTAATAATTCTATATTTAATTTATCTATATTCCAATTATTTATTCACGTTTTAATATTCAGAATAATATTTGATCCAAAAATAATCTGTTTATAATACTGACGACCATAATACTAGGTAGAGCTACCTATCTAATATCGATTAAATATTATTAGATATTGTAAAAAAAATTGTGTGTATTAACAATATTGCAATTTGTAATAATAATAAGCAACATTTTGACGTTAAACACAATATTAATGTACCTTTATTGCCTATACAATACGCCGTTCAACGCATAATGTATAAATAATAATTTTCCGTATTCGCTAATTTTAAATTAAATTCAGGGCTGGAAAAATACATGTAAACATCCCTCATCACTCATCAGTCTTAATGCAATTGTGGTATTATTATTTTAAATAATATATAGATTAGGTCTTCCTTACTGGACAGTGGACACCTTTTTTTTTTAAATTAGTTTTTATTCATAGGTACGTATGTAGGTAGTTTTTGACACTGAGAACGGTGGTGGAATCAAATTATGGGAGGGGGCGTGCTTATTTTCAGTTATGGAGTTTTGCCTACAGCAATTTTTTTTTGGATGTCATCGTTTTTAATTTTTAAATCGTTGATATTGTTAATTTTCAACAAAAATAATCATTAAAATAAAGTATCCCGTGTTTTAACACACTGGTTTTATTATTATTTTAAACGTTTAAAACCATAGGTGTTAATAGGATTAAACTACACGTGTATGTTGGCTATACCATAAAAAATAATGATTTCCAGGAATTAATTTTTGCACCATCGTTATCAACTGGTTAGTTTAATTGCCGTAGTATTGTAATATTGTAATACATAGTTTTCCGAAAAAAAAATTCGCATGGGTGCTAAACTTGATTTATACCGCTAAATTTAACAAATATTTTGTTTGAAAAAAAATTTCAAACCAACCCCCCGCCCTTACTAAAATTTCCTAAGCACGCCACTGGGTATAATACTATGAAATGTATATACGTCGTGAAACGAAGATGAAAACAATCTTATACGGTTTTCAGCTTTGTAATTAATTTTATAATAATATATTATTTCTACAATTATTATTACATTAATTATTAATACATCTGAACTCAGATACAACCCACTCTTATCGTCGAACTGAACAATAACATGTATACTTAATGACTTAATGTGACCTATACTCAGAGTTGGGCAAAATTTTATCTAGATAATTATTCGAATGATTTTCATAATGATTTTCATAACTAATTATTCGAATAATTTCCAAACGTTATTGTTCGAATAAAAAATTATTCGGATAATTTTCAAACGTTATTATTCAAATAAAAATTATTTTGATAATTTCAAAACGTCCTCGAATATGAGGAGCATATTATAGCCGTAGCGTGATCTGCACGGCATACTAGAATATTGTTTTATTTCATTAGGCATTAGCACATGCACATGCCATACACGATACACCCAAATACCATTTAGTTTTTGGATATAGACATGTAGCTATTATTGTATATAATATTATATATTATAGGTACTATAAGTTACATACTCGTATGTTCCTTTTCAACTTACTTTATCACAATCAATTTCTTTAGGTATATTTTCAATATGTTTTTTTGTATTTGTTTGTTTGGTGGCTAAAATAAATAAATTCTTTCTACATTTTCTATTAAAAAATAAAAATAATAAATGATAAAAATATTCATACGATTATCACAAAATTCGGCATTGTGTTCTAATTGAGTATCATCAACAACTGGAGGATTATCTTCGTCTGATGAAAAATTAATGTTATCTTCAAATACCTATGTTTAATAATTATTTAATGACATTCAGAACTTATTTATTAAATAATTAGTTGTATAATCTTACATCATTACTAAGTTCTTGACTGAGAACTTTTGAGTGTTTGGAGTTGGTGGTGGTGCATCTCCACCAGACGTACTTTCACTTGATAGTTTTGCTAAATTAGCTGCCATTGTTTCACGATCTTTTTGTCTAATTA
>NC_042494.1:127908427-127918698 GCF_005508785.2 Acyrthosiphon pisum
AATTATACATGCACATGCCATACACGATACCCCCAAATACCATTTAGTTTTGTATATAGACATGTAGCTATTATTGTATATAATATTATATATTATAGGTACTATAAGTTACATACTCGTATGTTGTCTTTCATATTTATAAGTTCAAATATAGAGATCTACACAAAAATATAAAGGTATAGGCTTGTAGCTATACAAATTATCTGTTTCATATTATGATATCTAAACATCGAGAATGTGGTTTATCAGAATGATGTACTTTGTAGGTACTGCGTAAACTTTAAAGATTATCTTATGATATTACTTGTGTCATGTTGCCTCATTAGTTGTTCTATGCGCGAGTGTATGAATGTGTGACAGTGGTGTTTAGTTTAATTTAAAATATCAATTTATTTTAATATGAATTCCTTGAATGTACGTAGCGAAGATTCAATAATCTCAACACAAAAGTCAACCGAGTATTCATGTATATGATACTCGTAGAACATAAAAAAAATGTTCAATAGAAAATTGATAGGGGGGCACGTGCCCCTGTACCCTTCCCCTGAATCCGCCACTGCCTACGGTTACCCAAACAAAATTAACGAAAATTACTCAAATAATAACGTTTGGAAATTATCCGAATAATTTTTTATTCGATTAATAATGTTTGAAAATTATCCGAATAATTTTTTATTCGAATAATGATGTTTTAAAATTATCCGAATAATTTTTTATTCGAATAATAACGTTTAGAAATTATCCGAATAATTTTTTATTCGAATAATAACGTTTGAAAATTATTCGAATAATTTTTTATTCGAATAATAACGTTTGAAAATTATTCGAATACATTTTTATTCGAATAAAATATCATCTAAATAATCATCTAAATAAAATTTTATTCGAATAACGCCCTACTCTATAGTATAGGCTATACTATATTAATTGTTATGACACGTAGTGTTTTTTAATAAACCAACATTTTTAAAATTTTTTTTCTATATAAAAATTCAATAACTAACTGCAATTATTATTTTGATTTTGAATTTTATTTTTTGTAATGTAAGTGTACAAAATAATATGTTATAATAAACAAATAGACATGTGCACTTTTATCGTATATAGATTTAAGTTCAGTACTCCCAGTACCTACTAAAGTATAGTGTTGTACTATATATATTTCAATTTAATACGACTAGAGGTACTTTATTTTATATAAAAATGAATACAATATATGTATAGATACACAGTAGAAATGTAGAATACTAATTGGTAATTGTTAATATATATGATAACACGTGGTGCCTATATAATATTATTATATACGATTATTACGATGTATGAGACATTTCACCATCACTGTTATTTCTCAATACTGAATTTTGTTAATTCGTCACATGAGAACTGATTGAAATCATCACACGAATCTATTACATATAGATCTATATTATTGACTACGGAATTTTTCCTGTTCTCCATTCTGGAACAGTTTTTCACTAGCAGATGATTTGCCAGTTAAACCATTATTTTTAATTGATACCTAACGATGGAAGGCTCTCTGCGGATACTTACCTACTGAACCGGTTAAACATTTTAATCGTATTTTAGATAGTTAAGTCAGCCGACTGTCGTGTGATTCAGTTATAAGCCAACTTAGTTTTAGAATCCTTTATTTCCACTCCCTTTTATTATATAAATTTATCATTGCACCACTAGCTATTAATTATCATCATGGCCGACCGACCTATTATTATAAGACAATGTGTATCGACAAAGAATCCCCATCATTAATTATTTAACAAGCAATTTGTGTATATAATAATAATAGATTGTATAGTTAACAATTGAAAAATTAAAAGAAGGTTTCTCATAATAATAGTACATACCCTTTTTTGTAATTTAAAAATATTATTTTAATATATAGGCTGACAGATTAAGTTCTTCCTTCAAAATCGTTTTTCGTATACAAATATACAATGGTTTTATATTATTGAATTAACATTTAACACTTCCATTACAGTGATCCACAAGAGACCTAATGTACAGCACATTGGCGTATTTAGGTTTTTGTCTTGGGGAGGGGGGATATGATTTTATCCAGTAGCCCCGATTTTAAAGTTAGAGGCCTTAAGTTTATAGGATTCCGAACACTTTTTCATATTATATACAGCCTATTTTTGATCACCAAGATCCTCCGTAAATACGCCACTGATACAGCAAAGTGATATCTGCCAACCTTAAAAAAACAACCTTTTTTTATCTCAAGACACTTTTTATAGTAGAATACTGAATAAATGCTTCGATTTTAAACTTTGAGGTTGGTTTCTGGTAGCAATAATTTGAATCTGGGGGACGGAGTGGCCGAGCGAATCGTGCGTCGGTTGTGACGCACACCGGCGCTGGTTCAAACTTCGGTTCATGAGCGACAGTTTTCTTCGGGTAAGTCACGGTGTTCGAAGAGAAGTGCTGCCATCCCCCACCCATGGGTACCCACTAAAAAATCTGCCAAAAACTGCACACACGTGTTAACAAACCAATAGCACCCTTCCCTACAAACAAACAAAAATCAAAACAGCTAATGGCCATAGTCGCCACGCTTAGTGATCAATGATAAAAATAAAAATTTGAATGAATCTAATTTGTACTTTTTAGATTTCTTTCTTTATTTTAATATTTGTTATGAGATAATTTAATTTTCATTCAATGCTATTTTTGTGATTTTTTCACTACTATATTCCCTTTGTATACGTTATCAAATTTTATGATGGTGGGACGGATTTTTCCTCGGTTGAGAACCACTGATCTACAATAGTGTTACTGTTTTAATATAAGGACTTATTTCTATTATATTAAAAACTATTATTTAATATGAAGATCTATATTATTATATGTGATGTATATTATGATAGTATGGTGTCACAGTCACTAAACATATTAAATATTAACTAAGATAATATACACCAAATATCAGCTATTATAACGCGTGATAATATTGCTCTCATTATAATAGTGTTATAATTATGTGGTTAATTTAAATTCAAATGTAATTCGACTATCACATAAATCAGACGTCAACATATTCATTATTTTTATTCACAGCTCGTGTGAAAACCAGTAAACACGTTAGGGTATAATATAATATATAATTACTTTTCATATATAATTTTAAAGGTAAAACAAAAATGAAGAAACCTGCAGGTGTTTTCATTGCATTATATTTATTATACACAATTTCAGGTAAATACTTTTTTTCTTTGAATTCTTAAAGGAAATATTAATTTTTTTAAATAAAATAATAAAATTAGATTATTATTTTTAATGCATGTCCTTCCATTTTATTTTTATCCTGAGGGGAGCGATGAATGTATTGATTTTACGATGATGTGTTTTTTTTTTTATCTGTGTACACGATAAGTAGTCGAATTAATGCTTTGACTAATTTTAAACTTAATAGTATGTTGTTCGATGGGAAAGTGAATCTAGTTGATTCGTTGAAGAGGTCAAAATTTAAAATTCTCAGTAATTTTCAAAAGCGCCGGGAAAACAAAAAAAATTAAGGAAAAACGGAAATTTTTCCGAAAAATCGGTTTTCGACAAAGTCGATTTTGGTTTTTAGTGTAACTCTAAAACAAATTACCGTAGAAACAAGACATTTTTACTGGTTGTTTATTTTCACATTTTCTATACAAAATAAAAAATATTTTGATTATTTGATTTGTTTTTAACTGTTAACGGATATTTGCAGTTTTTTAATTCTATTAGTTTTTTTTTCTATGCACGTCTTTAAAATTTTATTTTTAGTGTAAAAAAGCTCGAACATTTAATACAAGTCTTATAGTATATTGTTACAATGACATTTGAAAAATATTTTCCATCGTCACAATTTTTTTGATTAAGCATTTAAAGTTCGAATTTTCACAAAATACGTTAAAATCTACAACATTGGATATTCACTATAGTGATATATCGACTATATCGATATATCGACTTCTCAATAGTAGCAATTTTCTTATTTTGTTGTAATTCAAAAACGAATAACTGTAGATAGATGAAAATTGAACTGAATGTTTATATTCTCATTTTCTATACACATTTTCTGTTTACGGACAATTTTAAATTTAAATTTTTTAAATTTTTTTTCTATAAATAGGTATAAATAATAATACATTTTATTTGTTGGGCCAAAAAGCGTGAAAATTGAATACAAGACTCCTGATTTTGTTACAACAGCAGGTTAAAAATATTAAAAATACATAGGTAGGCAAAAACTTTTATGAGCATTTAAATTTTGATTATTGACAAAATTTATCACATTTAAAATTTAAAAATTATTTTGTAGTTAAAAATTTATAAAATGTCCAACTTTTATTGCTAAGGATTGAAAAGGATAAGGATTTAACATCATCCATTACAGTGATCCACTAGTAACCTACTGTACAGCAGAGCGACACCCACTTGCCCACCTTTTTTACTTTTACGACTACAACGAGGCCGGAACCATTACAAAAAATATGATCACATTAACTATTTACTCAACATTTCTACTTGAAAATAAATGATTGATAATCACTTGTATGGAATCAAACATTATTTAGTAAAATTGTTTTTGTTAATTTATTTTAGGAATAACCTGCAATGATCACTATGATTCATGTGTAAGTATAAATGAAAAATGTTCAAATGACCATGAATGTTGTTATCGGAGATGTAGTTACTCATTGTTTTCATTTAGTCGTTATTGTAATGATAATACAAACTTATACGACTCAATAACATCCTTCTTCAGAACTAAAGGTATACAATATAATACATATTTATTATTTATGTGTTTGTATAATGTATAAGTATAATTTTATTGTGTAATATAGTTTTATGATGTAAAACAATAACGATAATAAATGTACCTATTTTCTATGTTTTCTGTGTGCAGAAGAACAAACAGGAATGTGTTCGTATAACTACAATCCGGAAAATAAGGCAGTTGATGATGGACTGTACTTTTTATACGGTTTAAATGCAGGCCACGCCGTATTACCACCAGGCACAAAAGTTGAAGTGAAGCTGAACGATAAAAATTTAATCGTCACAATAAATAATCAGCCTTCAAAAAAAAACGACGTAATTTTGGAGCTTTCCAGAGAAACAGCTAAGACATTAAATATTCCAAACGGTGGAAAAGTACCTTGCACAATAGTTGTTGTACCACCAATAGAGAATAATGCGTATTACAAATATCTTAAATATATTTTACCTTATATTACTTTATTTACGTTCTTATTCAGGTTACTACTATAATCAAAACATTTTGTTTAAACAATTTAAATTTACTTTTTATTGAAACAAATTAATATTAAATTGATTTTAAGCTCTAACATTGTAAAAGTTAACATATTATTGTATTCTATCTAAAAACTTAACCTTATTTTGAATTAAGTATTTATGTAACCCCTTATTATCATTAATTTATATTTTATACAAATTAAATATATTAACATAGGTAATTGTTTGCATGAATATAAAAACAAAATTATCAAATTGGTATTTGTTCAATTGTTCAAATCAAGGACCAGCTTCAAAACATACAATAAAGAATACATTTTAATACTTAGTGCAATAGTGCTTAATACCACAGGTATATTATCGAATAAATAAGCACCAAGATCCTGACCTAATGGTGGGTTCTAAGTGAGATAACATTATGTTAAAAACGTTCATTGTCATAGTGTCATATAATATAATAATTGATTCATTTCAGATTATATTTAATATCTTTAACATAATAACTGATTTTAATTACCCATATGCTGAGCTGTCTGGCTATATTAAAATAATTTACAGTTATTCATATTTGTAAAGCTGCATTCATTTGCTAGGTACCCTAATTGATAACATAATTTAAAATAGGCGACACCCTTTTTGACCAAAATCGTACCCTTCCCGTTTCGGCCGATTCACTTTTCGGCCAAAGCAAAAAGGTCAATATTCTATTTTATACACTTATAAATGTATTTAAACTCTATATAATTGTTGTTGTTGATTATTAATTGATTATTTGATTGATTATAATTAGATACATTTTCTATAACTTATTTTTTTAATAATTTTTATATTATGTATAAAATAAAATACCTATACATGTGAACAAACTATGAAAATGCTTATAATAACTGTAGAAGGTATTGATCAAACAATTATTGATGATAATTATATATTATTATAATTAATTTATATAATATTACCTATATACATTTTACACAACTTATATTTTTAATAATTATAATACGATGTTTATAACAAAAAGTAGATATTAAAATTTGACGACAGTTTGATGACAAGTGTGAAGTGAATTGGCTGAAAAGGAAAACGTAAAATTTTGGTCGAAAACGGCCATGCTCTTTGAAATACGTAATACGTTGGTATATCATAATTCACAATCACAAAGTACAAATAAATATGAGTTTTATATTTTGAACGTGGAAATGATAAGATACATTTTATAATGTTAGACCCCCTGAAATTTTTTCCAGGTTTAAATATTTTTCCTTGATTATACGATTATTAAACTCTGTATAATATTGTAATACTAGCTAACTAAGTGTAATTTTTAATCTATCAACAATTACACATAACATAAAAAATTTAATAATGTATAATGTTTGAGTTGATAAAAAAATAATAACATCTCTACAGTATGTCTATTTATTATGGCACTGTATCAAATCAACGGGGCTAATCTATTGGAAAAAGCTTGGTGGTACTCGTGTATTTATATACATTTTAATGGATCTGGTGCTGGATCTTTGATAAGAAAATCAGCTGGAAATGGAGCTGGTAATAGTAATATATCCTTGACAGCGATTTCGTTTAAAGAAACATCAACGATACAACGAATAGGCTGCAATAGTTTTCCAAGTAAAACAAATGTTATGATATCAAACCAAAAAGCGAATAAGCGGATGTCACTCTGCTGTGCAGTAGGTTACAAGTGGGTCACTGTAATGGATGGTATTAAATTTGAATTCAATGATATAATAATATCATTGTATACGAAAAACGATTCTGAGCGGATACGGTTTTTCAACCAAGGATATTTTGTATTTTATTATAAATATTATTAATAATATGGTAGTCGGTAAGCTGAATTAAACTTATTATTTATTTGTACATAATAATATATTATATTTCAAGGGAAATTATAACAATTAATAACAAATGTTCTATTTTTGGTTTATTCGTTCATTTATCGTTTATTTATGAATGCCGATAAGCTGATTTGCAGTACGTAATGTATAATAATGCGTTGTGTCATCACTCATCACAGAAAAATATTAGTCGAAGCTATAGCGTTACATGGCGGTTTCGATGTACCTACATACATAATACCGCTATAATAGTATCAATTGCATTACTGCCATAGCAGTAATAAAAAAGTGTGTTATATTAGCTGCTTTTGGAAATTTAAAAAATGCTAAATGTCCATCAATGTCTATCTTTGCAACAATATATTAGGAGCCTTCTATTAAATTACCAAGCTTTTTTACCCAGCAAGTAACATTTTATTGATATTTATAGAATAAAAAACTAAAAAAATTGGAAACTGAAAGTATTGTAAACAGCTCAAAATAAGTCAAAATATTATGGTGTATAGAAAATTCTAATATAAACATTCAGTCAAAATTTCATGTATCGGTCATTTGTTTTAGAGTTACACAAAAAAAAAAATAATCTATTTTGCGTAAAAATTCGCGTTTTTCCTTAATTTTTCTTTTGTTTTTAACAGCGCTCTTGAAAACTACTGTGAAATTTTTACTTTTGACCCCCCCAAAGTACCAACTTGATTCACTTTCCTATCAGAAAAGATACTGTTGAAGAAAATCTAAGCATTTTTACTGTCCTAAAAGGTGATGACAGACACACAAAAAAAATTTAAAAATTAAAAAAAAAAACACACATTATGTAAAATCAATACATCCATCAATCCTCTCAGAATCTAAAATAATTTTATACAGCTAATGTTTAAGTCCATAGTTACCTACCTAATATCGATTAAAGATTATTAAATGGTGTAAAATAAATTATAGGTACTAACAAGTAACAATATCGCAATTTGCAATAATAACAACAACAATTAAATATTACAGTATTAATGTACATATATTGCATATACAGTACGCCGTTCAACGCATAACACTAGCTTGTCTTCGCTGACTGAACTTTAAATAGTGAAGCATTCTAAATTTGAGAGCAATAATGAAATATAAACGATTGCATTTGAAAACAGTTCTATGTGGAACTTGGATATTACTTATTAAACTTATTACGACGTTTTGAGAATTATAAGACTAATATATTATAATACGGTATCAAGGTGAATTTATTATTTATTATTTTTTAAATTTATAATTTTTAATTAAATTTATAAATCCACCTTGTATGGTATTAATAAAAGTGTTTTTTTATATTTAGTTCACATTTTAATTTCATTATCTGTTTAGAATGTATTTAATTATGTAAATATAATTTAAAATTGAATGTTTTTACGACTTAAAAATACAAAATGTATACTAATATAAATATTACAATATTAAAAAATGTAATAATAATAGTTAAAACAAAAACGGGTGAGTGTGTGTCACTGCAATGGATGGTGTTAAATTTGAATTCAATAATAATATAACATCATTGTATACGAAGAACGATTGTGAGTGGTGACGGTTTGTCAGCCAAGGATATTTTAATAAGAAGTGTGTAACATACATAGATGTGATACTGTCAACACTCCGAGAGCAGAATATACCAAGTTTTTATTTTTAATGAAATAATTACGATACATTTTGATATTTACATTAAATTAAAATAGGTACTCGATGATTTCCGAACAAATGTTTATTTCTAAAATAATAATTAACGGTTAAATATGATTTTACTATATTGTGGTTTATTATATTCAACGGTGAAAATTGAACCGGCAAGTCGCGAATTATAATTCTGTTTCATTTCCACCGGCTATATAATCAACGTCGCTAGACCGGACTGCCACTTGACCTCCGTCTGATTATTTCGGTAAGCAAAACCCTTTATCTGAAAACATTTCCCTGAAACAGTTTTGGGAACAGCATTCGTGATGCAGCACACACGTGTCTCCATAATCTGGAGTGCAGCCCGAACCGTCCAGGACAAATTTCAATTGACACTGTACCGGGCCTGTGTTCTCGTCGATGTTGAGACTCTCGGCGGCCGCACGAGACAAAAGCATTACCTTACCGTCCGCCGCAGTTTTGCGGTCGTTGATCTTGACCACCACACTGGTACCCATGCTCTCCACTTTGACCATCGTGTTGAACGGCAACGTCCGGTGAGCGGCGGTCATTTCGTTTTCATCGAATACATCACCATTTGCAGTTATAGACGGTCCTTTGTAATACGAGCAAACGCCCCTTTCGACTAAATAAATTCCAGAAAAAACGACGATAAATTATATCACATTTAGTATTTACCATGTAATATATCATACTAATTTATAAATTACATGAAAGCCAGATAGCATATAATATATTTTTACAATTATTTAAAATAGTATTTAGGGATAGTTACAAACGTCATCTATTCTCTCGTGTACTCCGTTGTTTTTTTCGATGTTTTTTCCGTTATTCGAACCGTCTGATTTTTTTGGAGTACCCAATCTTTTACACACTCCTAACGCCCAACCAGGTTCAATAAAACAAAAACCGGAACAACATTCACCGTGGCTTCGACACGAATTATTTCCGAGACGCTTGCATTCGTTGACGGCTTTAAGACCGAGAGGTTTAGCTGTAGAAACAAAAGAACATAATATAATAGTAGTAGCTCCGTGGCTTAATCAACAATATAGTTGAATAAAATAATTTTATTTATTGTACATTGTTATTATAATCGTTAATAAATCACATGTTAAAAATATGATTAGTTTTTTTAGAATACAGTTTAAACAAGATGGGTGTAGGGGGTCTAGGCCCCCGCGGGTTTACTTAGTAAAAATTGCTGCCCCTCCCCCCCAAATTTAAAACTCAATTTTTGCATAATATGCAAATATTATACTAAACTTACAATATTAATGCAAATGGGTAAAAAGTATTGAATACTGAAATTACGAATTCTGTTTGAACGGCTTGAAACTATTGTAATGTGACCCAGTGGCGGATCCAGGGCTTAATTTTGGGAGGGGAATGGGGGGGGGGGGAAAAAGTACAAAAAGTTGCAAAATTGGCTAAACACAGTGTAAAACAAAGGAAAACTACGGTGTGGGG
>NC_042494.1:127918855-127927788 GCF_005508785.2 Acyrthosiphon pisum
AATTTAAGCAAACTTATTTTGTTTCAATAATTTATTTACTTGGCGAGGAATTATTTCTTAAAAAAAATAAAGTGTGATGAACAAAATAATTAAATGGTGAAGGATTATTTAAATATAACTTATTAGTTATTATTATTTAAAAAATATTATTACATAGCCATTTTTCCACGTAGTTTACGAAGGGTTTTTGTTGTGATTACCTATATCTATAAAGATTAGAAACTTGGAAATGGACAAACCTAAACAGATGGTTTCTTCTATATAGTTTAAATGATTTTACGAAATCATTTTTTAAGAAAAAACTACTACTTTTTTTTAAAAAAAGTGCCTGTGAACTCACCTAAAATTATGAGGATTAGAAATAGCTTGGCCCAAACAACAGTAGTTTCCTTCATTTTTGCTTCAAACCTTCAACTTTAAAATAGTTTTATCAATTTAAACTGTATAATATGTCCATTAACAACACTATAATGCAGTGAAATGAAGACGCAGCGAAACGGGACGAAAAGAATTTTAAATGGCTTCGTTTTAATTACTACAATTATTAATAAATTTCAACTCTGATAAAGCCCACTCTTATCGCCGACCGAACAATAACATAATATTTAATGACTTTATGTAACCAATAATATAAAAATTCCTATGTATTTCCTATATCTAATTCCCACGTATTGCTTTTTAATATATTCACAGTTTCTGAGTTACCTATACCTACTTATATATTTTTAGTTTTTTTAAAAAGAAAATAAAACTATAATAGGTAATTACCTAAATTCTGAAATTATTTTGATTTTAAATATTATTTTGTAACGCACTTCTACAAAAATAATATTATAATAAACAAATAGACATATTTGGCCCTTTTATATAATTATATTAATTATTAAATATTATTATATATCTTGCTAGATACTGAACGACAGGACGATTTAATATGTTATATGACTATATTTATTATTTATAAATTAATATAAAACAAAACAGAATACAATATAATCAATATAACCGTTAATTGGCAATTGATGATATAGTTATTAGTTATGGACACATTCTATAATAGTATAATGTATCAACTAATATTATATATGCATATATGATTATACAGAGTGTGGTGTAATCGAGTCTTACAAAAAAATCTCTGTAATGGTTAAGATCAATAGCTAAATCAAGAGACATTTAGAAACTGACTGGGATATAGTATAACTCTGAATATATTATATGATTCCTTATATGTATATCCTAAATAACAAAACATTAATTCAAAGAATCAATAATATATTGTTTTTTGAAAAAAAAATACGGCAATTAAAATTAAAATAGGTATCTATAAAACAAAATGCAAATAACAATCAAAATTTGAATTGCACTTTACCTTCACCCTTCATAAACTGTGCGTGAGCCAGACTGATGACTTCAACGAATATTAACATATTTATCGCCTTATCGCTCGTTGCTTCTATCATATAAATTGCACATACTATATACAACATTAAATTATATTTATAAATATATCCTTATTATAATGCAATAGTAATTTATTATTTTATCTCACTTCAGATGAAACATCAAACAGAAAATAATATTATTACGTACGCATATTCATTGTTCGATTTACATCCAAACAAGTTGACAATTTGACAAAATATATTAATGAAAAACGCATAGATGAAATTCGTAAGTAAAAAAAAAATGAAGAAACCTTTGCTTGCGTTAATTTTAATCATCAATATTTCAGGTAAATACATTTTTATCCACAAAATTTGTAGTATAATGAGTGACGTGGGACGAGAACTGTTGATCGTATCTTGAGTTTTATATTTTATGAAATATAAATTTCTCATAAATATGTTGTTGTGATTGTTAAATTAATGAGTTTCTGAAATAAAAATGTTTTTATTGAATACAGTAAAATGGGGTAACTTTGTTAATTTTTTACTATTTTATGACAATTTAATTTTTTATTTTATGGATATAACTTCTGTAGTATTTACGATAAACCTCAAAATTAAATATTAGTTACCTATATGATTAATATTTTAAGGTTTTAATTTTTAAATTTCTGATGTTATCTTTTAAGATATAAATTTTTTTAATATGCTATCAAAGTTACACAACGTAGTGGGAAACTTTGATACCTGTATATATATATATAATATATAATATATATATACTATCTTAATGTGATATTAAATTAACCCCAATTTTATGAAAAAAAAAATTAATCATCATGGTACTCTGGTGAATAAAAATATAAGAGTATCAAAGTTACCTCATTAACTAGAATCTTTGCATAATAATAATATGGTACAATTAATAAGTTTTTTTCTAACATTGTTGAGATAAGTGAATAGTGAATAGGAAATTCCACAGTTCAGACACCTTAGCGAACTATTATATAAGTTTTGTTGAAGTCACTTAAAGATCTCTAGAAATTGAGATTTGGGAATGGAAATATAATTTAAAATTGATTTCATCGGTGCTATGTAAATTTAAAAAATAATAACTAGGTAACCATAATGATACCAGTGGCGTACACAGGTAATTGAGCCTTCCCTTTCATCGGAAATTGTTGTTTACGCCACTTATTGATATTTGTATATTATATTATTATATTATTATACTCTATAGTAATATTAACATCGTTTATTGTTAGTGTTGGACGAGTATTGTTTTTTAATTTCGAGTCGAGTCGAGTCGAGTTTCAATTATTTCGAGTCGAGTCGAGTTCAAAATTCGAGTACTCGACAAATGCCGAGTATTAAAAAAAATTCGAGTACTCGACAAATTCCGAATATTAAAAAAAATTCGAGTACTCGACAAATGCTGAGTATAAAAGAAAACTCGAGTACTCGACAAATGCCGAGTATAGAAAAGATGCGAGTACTCGACAAATTCCGAGTACTCGACAAAATGGTCGAGTATTTTAAATTGTTCTAAAAATAGATTTTCCAAAAATATTATATTTTCTTTCATACAGTTATATAATTAATTAAAACTATTGTTATCAATCTAAACTATCATGTATCACCTTCCTGGTATTCATATCGGATATATGGGGTCTTTCAGTTATTTATAGTTTTAACATTTATTTTTCAATAAATTACTATTTATAGTATTTTTAATAATAAAAATAATAGCACGAGTACTCGACTCAAAGCGAGTACTCGAAACAAAGCGAGTACTCGACTCAAAGCGAGTACTCGACTCAAAGCGAGTACTCGACTCAAAGCGAGTACTCGACTAAAAGCGAGTACTCGACTCGAAGCGAGTACTCGACTCGAAGCGAGTACTCGACTCAAAGCGAGTACTCCATTCAAAGCGAGTACTCGTATTTACAAGTCCAAAAAAAATTTAGTCGAGTCGAGTCGAGTACTCGAACTCAACTCGAACATTTTTCCAAAGTCGAGTACTCGACCAACACTATTTATTGTAAACAAAAGTTATTTGTAATATTTTGTGTTTTAGAATTTGATTTTCCACCAGTTAAACTTTTATTCATTTAGTGGAGTAAGAAAATATAGTTTACCATACTAAAAGTAAATCAGTAAAATCACTACAAACTCTTAAGTCAGTCATCACCTTAAAGTTATTACATATGACTTTGGTATCAATGTTTCTTTCAAAAATACGCACCTATGTGGTATGTGGGGAAATCACTTATACTAAAGGTCTGACAACACACTTTATTACTATTCAATATACACTTAAATAATAGTCAATAATCTACACATACATATAAGAATCTAATTTGATTTTGCAGACGAAGGAAACCGGTTTGTTTGTTTATTTATTTATTTGTTTGCACTTGCATTTTTCCATTTGAAATATAATATATTATTCATTGAACAAATAATTTATTGTTAAATTTTTTTCTATGTTATCTCTATTCTATAAAAAAAAGAATAAAATTTACGACTCCAATGGTTGAATTCAAAATGTAGGATATATAATTTTCAGAAATAAGCTAAAACAATAACTACAATATGTAATTATATTATATTGTTTGTATAGCCAAAAAATAGTCATATGTTTTTAAATTAAAT
The DNA here is from genome assembly GCF_005508785.2 of Acyrthosiphon pisum. Classification (NCBI taxonomy): domain Eukaryota; kingdom Metazoa; phylum Arthropoda; class Insecta; order Hemiptera; family Aphididae; genus Acyrthosiphon; species Acyrthosiphon pisum. The sequence continues at coordinate 127,922,899 of NC_042494.1, forward strand.
TATAAAAAAACAATTTCTTCCGGAGGAAGGTCGGGCAGCTAGTAGTAAATAAAAATGTATTAATTCAATTAATATCTAAGTAGTTAAAAATGCAAATTGTCATCAATTGCAGTTATCTTTTCGATTGTTGTTTTTATATGTTTTTTGATTGGAAAAGTTGTTAGTCAGTGACAATGACAGCGCAGGGTTATTTTAAATAGTACAACAATTATTATGAGAGTAACAAAATTAATACAGAATATATTATACAACAAAACCAACTTCCAATATGAAAAATGTATTATTTTTTATAATCACTTCAGATTTTATGTTGAGAATAGTGAAGAGGTTGTGTGGGGGGTGGGAGATATCATTACAATGAGGGACAGTCAAAGAGTAAGTGCGAGAGGTCACAGACGCTTTCGGTGAAGTGTAGACGTGTTTTTTGCGATGAGGAGAATCATTTAAATATTTCGGCAAAGTTTATAGACATGATTGTATAGAAGCGAATGACGCATGTGGAGTCAAAATGTATTATTTTAAAAATTTTGTTGAGTATAAAATAATATTAAATTTGTTGTTATTCATTTCAGGTATAACCTGCGATGCCTTAGAAACTTTATCGTGTAAAAATGTAAATGACATTTGCTATTATGACGAAGATTGTTGTTCCCAATATTGTTTTAAATCGTTCGAATGGTTTAACGGTGCTTGTAAGCCACTATCACCGGATTTTGATTCTGATTCGAATCCAACAGGTACCTATATAAATTTTTAATGCATTTGATCTATTTTAATTAATTATACAATAACTGTATAAAAAGTTAAATTTCTTTATTTATAACTAGATAAAATAGGAATCTGCGAATTCCACATGCAAACTGATGAAAGTGAAATTGATTATCTGAATAATGAATTTGACCGTGTAAATGCAGCCCACAATAGTTTGCCTCCATATACATTAATCAAAGTGTCATACAAAGGAAGGACGACAGTCATCACGGTAAACGATCACATTCCAAGAACAAATGGATCACTTTTAGACTTATCCAATGACGCTGCTCTGATGTTACAAATTAAAAATGAGCAATCTGTGCTATGTATAATCGAAAAAGTGATACATCATAATTCTATACTGAAAATGATTTTATATGCATTACCAATTTTGAGTTTCATTATAATTCTGAGCATTTTCATTTAAGGTTTTTCTCAGAACGAAAATTTGTTAAAGTTAGTTATCGATTATTTTCATATACAAATTTTTTTAATTTATACCTAATCTATTTTTATTTTAGTATCATACAGACCACTGATTCCTTTTGTACATTCTACCAAAACTTTTCTATCCATTTCGTCCATTGCATTTTTTTTTCTATTTACTTGTTGATATCTGAGATATCCTTCCTCGCTCTATTTAATCACAGCTGGCGAGGTCTTATCTTTGGGCCTTGGTCACTTTTTTTTTGGGGGGGGAGGAATGGTTTCTGGGTCAGTACATTTCGTATAAGACATTGATACACCCCCCAAAGGTAACCAGCCCATTATAGTCGTTTGAACTTAAGAAATATTCTGTAAATTGACTTGTTGACTCTCATATTCCACATTTTAATTTCGCAAAGACCCGTTAATTTTCCGCAAATGTATTCTACACATTAAAAATAATAAATATAATAGTATACCTAATATTATTATACAAGCCGCCATACTAAATATATAAATAATAAAACAATATTATACAATTTCGAATATTCCAAGTTTTTATTTTTTTAATTATAATTATTTAATATCATGATTAAAGTGATCATCTAGAATTCATTGTAGATACTATCATATTGGTATAGTGTTTAGGGACTATATAGGGGAAGCAAAATTATAGACTAATCTTTTCTTGAAATACTGCAGGGTGATATTTTTCAAGGTACTCACTCATTTTTCGGAAATTTTTTAACGTTTTTAGAAATATTTTTTTAAAGAAATTTTAGTCATTGCAATCAAAATTTTTTGAAAAAAAAATATTTATACGATTTTTTCATCGTTGTCGTTTTTAATTTTTCCTATATAGAATATGAGTATGGATTTGAAATATAATATTCCGGAGCAGAATATATTTATGAATATTTAGATCAATAAGATCAAAATTCGGATTATAGTAGTTGATTGGTTGCAAATCGTTACAACTTTACAGACTTACAATTATTTGAAAGTTAGATGAGTAGCAAAAATATACCCCACACATAGTAAGATCCATAACTTCACTTATATAAACTTTAACTACTTATAAATATTTATCTACCTATTCGTTTGAATTTTTAGAAAAATAGTCTGCATATTATGAATATTAAATTAAAAACTGTGAAAGTCACTCTAGCTGTTGTATAATAAGTTGTGTGTGTTCTATTATCGCCATTTAGTAGGTCACTGTAATGGATCAGGTACGAAAAACGATTCGGAAAGGAGACTGCATGTTGACATATTTTTCTAAGGATATTTTATAACTAATTTATATTAAGTGGGTAGGTAGTGACATTGGATCGGGCCGGGCTTTTGAAATAAAATAAAGGGTTGGACCGAACTTTTTAAGTCTTGGAATTTTATTCCGGACCGGGCCTGGGCTTTTTTTGTACAATTTTTTGGACTTCGAATAATAAATCAAGGGTTGGACCGGGCTTTTTAAGGATTTTTCTTCGAAATAAATTATCACAATTTAAAATAATAAATAATAATGATAAAAACGAAGTTGGTAGGTATAGATCACGATTATAAAGAACAGGTTAGACGTCGGCAATATGATTTGTACACAACTGCCCGGTCACAACTCGTTACAGTTTACGTAGTTGTAATAATATCCGCTAGGTTGGCGCTGCTAGTTAAACGGGCTATCTCATAATATGTCTATGATAATGTTCTTTATAAACGTGCAATATCAAATCTATGAGTTTTCTCTATTCTGTGGAGTTACCTGCATTAATTATTCGAACTTTAAATACTTATAAAAAAAAAAACTGTGACTAAGGATTTTTAATATTTTTCAAATGTCATTGTAACAATATAGTAGGAGCCTTGTATTAAATTTTATTTCCGAAACTTATTTATGAGTTTTTTCAAATTAATTTGTCTTTCTCGGCCTTCTCAATGTCATGTACATTATATTTTGGACCAGAGATCTTTCTAACATAGTTTCTAACCATTTATTATAAAAAAATGCAGATTTAGTTGTTATTTTTCATTTACCCCAAGTCTAATATATTTTGGAACTATAACAATGACTTGAAACAAAATTGACCCATATATATTGTACTCAAAACATGTTAAATCTATTCAGAATATATTAAAAAACAAAATGGATTAATAACTTTGATTATAATTTTATTTTTGAAGAGAGACTTTATATATATAACTATACTTAAATTACAGGGTGTGGCGGTGTGCTATCTAATATTTGTCATACCCTGAATATCTTGTTTAATTTCAACATAAATATTTATAATATTATATTATGTTTTTAGAAATATTAAATAATATCTTTATTTTGATTTATTAACATTTTAAAAAAAGGTAACGGTATACCTGATATGTAGAACTTAAGAAAAATAAGTATTTGAGATGTTCGGGTGTCTGAGCACGATTTACAACCTAGGCCCAGTGATGTAAAGAATACTTTTATTTTGTATTCGAATAATTTTTTCATATAAAGTATTTAAAATAGTATTCGAATAAAAATACTTAACATTAGGAAGTATAAGTTATAACGAATAATACCTACTTTACATTTGTATAAGACTATCAAGACTGTAAAAACGTTATTTTCTATTGGGATTATCGCAGTATAATACAAATCTAGCACGTCTGACTAGCAGCGCTCGGCGGTTTTATGAACTACGTGAAGCGTAACTAGTTCTGACCGCTGATACAGCGCGCGATGCTTAACCTGTTCTTTATAATCGTGGTATAGATAGATACATATAGAGTATACTTTATGGATAGATACTAGATATAGTAGATATAATTACAATGAATATAATAATATATTTATTGGTTGGTATAATAAAGCTATTTATATACCATAATATTTTTGCGTTTATCGTTATTCAGAACTAAAACTTTATACAAGTTTTGCGTTTATCGTCATTTAAAATAGTGTTAATACCTATACAATTTAAAAAAGGCGGGTAAGTCGTGGATGTCGCTCTGCTGTACAGTAGGTTACAAGTGGGTTACTGTAATGGATGGAATTAAATTTGAATCCAATGATATTATATCATTGTATACGAAAAACGATTCTGAACGGAGATGATTTGTCAGTCTAGGATATATTATTTTTAAAGAAAAACTTATGGAGAACCTTGTACCAAATTTTAAAAACTTAGTTATAAAAGAAAAAATTTTTACGATTTTTCAACCACTAAATTACTTGCAAATTTTCGCAATTTTGACATATTTCGTATAAATTTGAACTTTAAATGCTTATAAATAAAAATTGTGACAATGTATTCCTTTTATTTTGCAACTGCTATTGTAAAAATATGTTAGGAGCCTTGTATTAAATTTCCAAATCTTAGAATTAAAAAGAAAAACTTTTATGAATATCTGTCTAAGATAATTTGAACATTGCCGTAATTTTTACGTATTTAGTCAAAATTTGAACTTTAAATGCTTATAAAAAAAAAATCGTGACTATATATTTCTTTTATTTTTCAATTGCTATTGTAAAAATATATTATGAGCCTTGTATTAAATTTTGAAATCTTAGATATAAAAGGAAAATTTTTTATGAATTTCTAGCATAAAATAATTTACGAATTTTCGTGATTTTTACATAATATGTTGTCAAAATTTGAACTTTAAATGCTTATAAATAAAAATTGTGGCAATGTATTCCTTTTATTTTGCAACTGCTATTGTAAAAATATG
>NC_042494.1:127929582-127935792 GCF_005508785.2 Acyrthosiphon pisum
GAATGATTTGTGCCTTAAATAGTGGGTGATTATGAGCAGGTATTTTAAAGTATGTAATATTGTAATTGTTCTTCTATCAGAGTTCAGGTTTCTTAATCTTTATTGACTTGGCCACCTGCCACAAATGTCTGGGCACGCCTATGATCACAGCCAAAGTATTTTATTCATCAGCAACCAATACAAACTGTATGTTCCATATTAAATAGTTATTATTATTTAATCCACTGAGGGTAATTTTCTTATATTTCAAAAAAGTTTAGAAATTGTTCAACATTCACGATCTGTTACCCATACTTCTACAACACAGCCTAATGGTGATATTCTACATATGTAGGCATTTATGACTCAAGCTGCATACTTACTGTTCAAGTAAATGTTTACATTATTTCAAATAATTTTAAAATCAACTAACAACATATTTTTTCCAGTATATGATTGTGGAATGGGCAATGGACAATTAATTGTACAACAGACCCAGGAAAACCTACTCAACTATAAATTATGATAACTCAACTAAAACAGTTCTGATATCTTCAACTCCAAATCATACGGAATCTGCAGTCACAAGTTATTTAGCCATCTACGCAACTGTTGTTACTCTCACAACATATACTATGTATATTTCATAGACTCATGGTATGTTTTTAGATTCTGAGCGGAACAAGATATCTTTAGATTAATGATGAATGTATTGATTTTACAATGGGATTGTGTGTTCCTGTTTAAGCATTAAGAGTTTTAAATTGTGACCTATAAATACTTGTTATATCCTATTCACTACAAGAAACTGCCTTCTAAGTTGAATGTTGAAGCATTTATTTACGCTAAATTGCGTACTCAAAAATCTAACAGATTCATCATTGTAAAATCAATACATTCATTGCTCAGAATCTAAAAACATTAACACATTTTATGTTTCGATTTGTTAACTGTAAATTTTTCGGTAGAATGATGAAAATGAGCCCATGCATGCAGCGTTGCTGTTACTAACAGAAGTGTTTGAAGTAGACGAATAACCTCAATTGCTTCGAGAACAATTTGTCATGTTACTATATCATATTATTAGAGATTAGCTTAGTCATGTAGTATAAACTTGTTTTTTTATTTTTAGTAAATTTTTTATTTTTGTTAAATTTGTATAAGAAAAACAATTCTGAACGAAGAAGGTCAGTCAGCCTATGATATTATTAAGTATATTTGATGGTATAATTATGAATAAAGTAATTTATTCATGACCTATTTACGTGGAGCCTTGTTTTAAATTATCAATCCTGAGCTATAAAAGTTAAACATATACATTTTTAACTACAAAATTATTATTATATTTTAAATTTGATACATTTTGTTAAAATTAGATAAAAATTCTGCCTAAGTATTTTTAATATTTTTTAACTGCTATAGTAACAATACATCAGGAGCCTTGTATTAAATTGTCACTCTTTTTGGCCCAACAGTCAAATGTTATTGATATTTATAGAAAAAAAAGGCGGGTAAGTCGTGGATGTCGCTCTGCTGTACAGTAGGTTACAAGTGGGTTACTGTAATGGATGGAATTAAATTTGAATCCAATGATATTATATCATTGTATACGAAAAACGATTCTGAACGGAGATGATTTGTCAGTCTAGGATATATTATTTTTAAAGAAAAACTTATGGAGAACCTTGTACCAAATTTTAAAAACTTAGTTATAAAAGAAAAAATTTTTACGATTTTTCAACCACTAAATTACTTGCAAATTTTCGCAATTTTGACATATTTCGTATAAATTTGAACTTTAAATGCTTATAAATAAAAATTGTGACCAACGAGTTAGGATTTTTTGTATCACTGTGAGAACAAGTTATAAGAAACGTTGTATTAAATTTTCAAAGTTTTCTATCCAACCAAAAATATTTTATCGTTATCTTAAAAAAAAATACTTAGAAAAATTGAAAATTTCATTTGTATATAAATAGCTCAAAAAAAGTCGAATCACTTTGAAAATTTAACCCTGTATAGACAACGGTAATATAAACATCTGTTGCAAATTTCAAGTGCTTACTATAAGTATTTTTTGAGTTACAGTAAAATTTAAGTTTTCGTTTTTGTCAAAAATTGGTTTTGCGTAAAAATTCGCGTTTTTCCGTTATTTTTTTAAGGTTTTTCCTGCCGCTTTTGAAAAGTATTGGGAAATTTTCACTTTTGACCCCCCAAAGTACCAACTAGATTCACTTTCCTTTCAGAAAAGGTACAACTTTTGAAAATCGAAGCATTTTTACTGCTCCAAAAGTTGTCGTCAGACACAAAAAAAAAAAAAAACACACATCATTGTAAAATCAATACATTCATCACTTCGTTCAGAATCTAAAAATAATAACTAATTCAGGTAGGTAATGGCCCGGTTACGAAATATAATACAATCAATTCTTAGATTGTCACATGAAATATATGTTCCTATAAAACCAATAGACCTTTTAAATAAATAGATTTTAAAATATTTCATTTTGCGTTATTTTTCGGTCGATGATATTCTATAAATTACGTTTTGCGTTATATTTTGTTTAATGAGATATAATATATTTTGTTAATAGTTATGTTTTGTTTTGTGGTATTAAATTATTTTTGATTATCGTTTTCCGTTATAATTACGTTTATAAATTTCAATCGTTTTTTGTCAAATATAACGTTATTATAACGTTTGCAAGCCCTAGGGCCTCGATCCTAGCCTTACTCTATCTTTATAATAGGTAGTAGGTACATAACGTAATACTACAACACTGGCTAAAATATTGGAGGAAAATAGACATCATTTCAGTCTAAGATAAAGTGGAGGAAAATGGAAACCGACTTTTTTTTTTTGTGGAGGAAAATGAACATTGGAGGCAAACGGTATCTTGTTTTTGGAGGAAAATGGAACCGCCCGAAAATGTACGGCCCTCGCAGGTCTATAGTAGGTACTTACTTGACTATTAGTAGGTAATTGATTTTTCTTCTACCTGTTTGTATGGTAAGTATGTTAAACTAATTCCTGCCAAAAGCATCACATACATTGTATTATTGTACGGAATGAAATATAAATTGCCTTTTTTTATAGGGCACAGCCGCATAGGACATAGGCATAGGCGCAAAAAGCGTTTGGGATTTTTGGGGGGGGGGGCTAACGCCTTACTTTGATAATATTGTATAAGCTTAAAATAAAATGTAGGAAATGTTTGGGGGGCTAGGGACATTTTTGGGAGGGCTTAGCCCCTAAAGCCCCCCCCTTTTTGCGCCTATAGACATAGGTTATAATACGTACCATTGTACCTATATTATAAGTTATTTTTAAGTCTCGGATATTTTAGTAATTGACCGCTTTTAACTATACCGTCTATATACCTATTGTGATAATTTCGTCGTATTCTTGAAAACTAAAAAACTTTTTACCATTAAATTCTACTTGACTCACCTGTAGTTGTCTTACTCTAACAACAGGTATGGTCCATATTATGGATATCAGCAGTATTAGTGACTTGAAACTTTTTACTACTATGTCGGTAAGTAGGTACCTATATTATAGATAATAAATTAAATTTTCAAAATATTTAGACTACTTAATTAATTATGCCACTTATCTACTCACACAACATCACCATTCTATTTTCATTTTCTATACACGATAACATTTTGAAAATATTTTAACTATTTTAGAGCTATAAACAAACAATTTCAAATTTCAATTTTTTTTAGTTTTTTTTCATATAAATATCAATAACATTTTATTTGTTGGGCAAAAAAAAGTCAAAAATTAATATAAAGCTCCTGATATAACAATAGAAGTTGAAAAATATTTAAAAATATATGCGGAATTTTTTTTATGATCTTAAGTTCAAATTTTTACGAAATTTATAAAATTGAAAATTTACAAATTATTCAGCAATTAAAAATTAATAAAATGTTCAACTTTCATATCTAAATATTGAAAATTTAAAACAAATTTCCACGTATACCTATAGGTTATATATAAATTACTTTATTCACAATAATATCATCAAATATACTTGGTAATATCATAGGCTGACTGACCGTCTCCGCTCAGATTCGTTTTTCTTATACAATGATATTATATCATTGATTTAACATCATCCATTACAGTGACCCACTAGTAAACCTACTGTACAACAGAGCGACACCCACTTGCCCACCTTTTTAGATTTCTTTCTTTATTTTATTATTATAATTTAATCTCATTTAATGTTATTCTTATAATTTCCTTACTAATATACTCCCTTCTGTACCTTATCAAAGTTTACCACTGGTGGGACAGATTATCCCCCGGCTAAGAACGACTGATGACTGATGACTGATATAGTGTTACGATATTGGAAAAGGTACTTCTTTCATATCATATTATAATTTATAAATATTATTTATTACATAGTAATACCATATACTTATATTTATACTATGTTTATTAATATGATGGTATGTCGTATGTGATTATGATGTCGCAGTAACTATACTTATTAAACAAGATAATGCACAATCAATAATATTACATATCCAAAATAATTGGTCTTCTTATAGAGCTATAATTATTTGTTTAATTTCAACTTCAATGGCATTGGGTTATCAAATAAATCAGACGTCAGTGTATGCATTACTTTAGTCACAGCTTGTGCGAAAAACAGCAAACACGTTATAAATAAGTTCATATATTATTATAATTTAAACAGTAAAATAAAAATGAAGAAACTTGCAGGTGTTTTCATTTCATTGTATTTAATGTGCACAATTTCAGGTAAATACTTTTCTTTTCTCTGAAACCTCTGAAAAAATATTAATAAAACGAGATAGATTATAATTAATTGTAATGCATATTCTTTCATTTTAGATTCTGAGTGGAACGATGAATGTATTGATTTTACAATGATGTGTGTTTTTTTTATATTTTTTTTTTTTTGTGTCTGTTTACACGATTAGTAGTCGAAATAATACTTCGATTTTCAACTTCAATATCTTGTTCAATGGGAAAGTGAATATTGTTAGTACGTTGGAGAGGTCAAAATTTAAAATTCATAGTAATTTTCAAAAGTGTCGTGAAAAACAAACGAAAAATTAAGGGAAAATGGGAATTTTTACGCAAAATCGAATTTTCACAAAACCTACTTTGGGTTTTGGTGTAACTTTTAAAAAAATGACCGTAGCTACATGAAATTTTCACTGGTTGTTTATATTTCCATTTTCTATACATGATAATATTTTCAAAATATTTTGATTTGTTATGAACTGTTTAGGGACATTTTCAGTTTCCAATTTTATTAGTTTTTTTTTCTATGAATGTCAATAAAACTTTATTTTTTGAGTAAAAGTACTTGAAAATTAAATACAAAGCTCCTAATATATTGTTACAATGACATTTGAAAATATTAAAAATCCTTAGTCACAGTTTTATTTTATTAGCATTTAAAGTTCAAAAATTTACAAAATATGGAAAAATCACGAAAATTAGTAAATTATTTTGGGTTAAGAATTCTTAAAAATTGTTCTTTTTAAATCTAAGATTTAAAAATGAAATACAAGATTCCTTAAAAGATTATCTACCTTTATCAAAAAAAAAAATGTCTATAAGAAAGTCAAATTAAATTTTTATCAGAGTTTGAAATTCAAATTTTTACAACATTGGATATTCACTCGATTTCTCATGTAGCGATTTTCTTATTTTGTTGTAATTCAAAAACAAATAACTGTAGATACATGAAAATTTCCCTGAATGTTTATTTGATCAATTTTTATATTTAATACAATTTTCAAAATATTTTGATTTGTTTGAGCTGTTTACGGACAATTTCATATATCAATTTTTTCTATGAATATCAATAAAGTTTTATCTGTTGGGCCAAAAAGTGTAAAAAGGTGGGTAAGTGGATGTCACTCTGCTGTACAGTAGATTACAAGTGGGTCACTGTATAATGGATGGTATTAAATTTGAATTCAATGATATAATATCATTGTATAAGAAAAACGATTCTGAGCGGAGACGGTATGTCAGTCTAGGTATAAGACATATTATATACTTATCTATGGTATTAAAAAAAATTGACCTATAATAGTTACTTATAATAAATTCCAAATTAATCATATCACAATATTCATTAGTACTTATAACGCGTTATACATCAACAACAAACCGTGATACTATCATATATATATAATAGCATGCTTTAGAAGTTTCATGTACCCACGAAT
>NC_042494.1:127935892-127941093 GCF_005508785.2 Acyrthosiphon pisum
TTTGTATAAGACTATCAAAACTGTAAAAACGTTATTTTCTATTGGGATTATCGCAGTATAATACAAATCTAGCACGTCTGACTAGCAGCGCTCGGCGGTTTTATGAACTACGTGAAGCGTAACTAGTTCTGACCGCTGATACAGCGCGCGATGCTTAACCTGTTCTTTATAATCGTGGTATAGATAGATACATATAGAGTATACTCTATGGATAGATACTAGATATAGTAGATATAATTACAATGAATATAATAATATATTTATTGGTTGGTATAATAAAGCTATTTATATACCATAATATTTTTGCGTTTATCGTTATTCAGAACTAAAACTTTATACAAGTTTTGCGTTAATCGTTATTTAAAATAGTGTTAATACCTATACAATTTAAAAAAAAAATAACTAATTCAGGTAGGTAATGGCCCGGTTACAAAATATAATACAATCAATTCTTAGATTGTCACATGAAATATATGTTCCTATAAAACCAATAGACCTTTTAAATAAATAGATTTTTCAAAATATTTCATTTTGCGTTATTTTTCGGTCGATGATATTCTATAAATTACGTTTTGCGTTATATTTTGTTTAATGAGATATAATATATTTTGTTAATAGTTATGTTTTGTTTTGTGGTATTAAATTATTTTTGATTATCGTTTTCCGCTATAATTACGTTTATAAATTTCAATCGTTTTTTGTCAAATATAACATTATTATAACGTTTGCAAGCCCTAGGGCCTCGATCCTAGCCTTACTCTATCTTTATAATATAGGTGCATAACGTAATACTACAACACTGGCTAAAATATTGGAGGAAATAGACATAATTTGAGTCTAAGATAAAGTGGAGGAAAATGGAAACCGACTTTTTTTTTGTGGAGGAAAATGGACATTGGAGGCAAACGCCAAACGGTATCTTGTTTTTGGAGGAAAATGGAACTGCCCGAAAATGTACGGCCCTTGCAGGTCTATAGTAGGTACCTACTTGACTATTAGTAGGTAATTGATTTTTCTTCTACCTGTTTGTATGGTAAGTATGTTAAACTAATTCCTGCCAAAAGCATCACATACATTGTATTATTGTTTATAAATTATTATTATATTTCATCATACGCATTATTATTTTGAAAATTTACAATCTATATCAAAAAACACAATAAGTAAATGTGGTATGTACAACAGTATAATATAATAAGAATGTCAGGATAAGGGAGGCCATCCAGTGATAGAACTCTTCAATTATTTTTTTAAAATTTAAAGTCAATTCTTATAGGATTATTATTTTTTGAATTGTAGCATAATAACTAATATAGGTATCTACCTATTATTTATTAATAACTAAATTCATTATTTTTCGTTTGAATATCTAATTAACAGATAAACAAGCATTATTTTTAAGACTTTTTAAAAATATAATGTAAAAGGTTTATCTCATATTATAGTAAATTTTAAAATTAAAATTTAGGTATTATCCTTAAATCATATAGAGGCCGCATGGATACAAAATTTTTTCAACAAAACTAATGATTGAGAACTTATTATAATCAAAGACAGTACTTACAAATTATTAATTATGCCGATCGGAATGAAATATAAATTGCCTTTTTTTATAGGGCACAGCCGCATAGGACATAGGCATAGGCGCAAAAAGCGTTTGGGAATTTGGGGGGGGGGGCTAAAGCCTTACTTTGATAATATTGTATAAGCTTAAAATAAAATGTAGGAAATGTTTGAGGGGCTAGGGACATTTTTGGGAGGGTTTAGCCCCTAAAGCCCTCCCTTTTTGCGCCTATAGACAAAGGTTATAATACGTACCATTGTACCTATATTATAAGTTCTTTTTAAGTCTCTGATATTTTAGTAATTGACCGCTTTTAACTATATACCGTCTATTCCTATTGTGATAATTTCGTCGTATTCTTGAAAACTAAAAAACTTTTTACCATAAAATTCTACTTGACTCACCTGTAGACTGTAGTTGTCTTACTCTAACAACAGGTATGGTCCATATTATGGATATCAGCAGTATTAGTGACTTGAAACTTTTTACTACTATGTCGGTAAGTAGGTACCTATATTATAGATAATAAATTAAATGTTCAAAATATTTAGACTACTTAATTAATTATGCCACTTATCTACTCACACAACATCACCGTTCTATTTTCATTTTCTATTCATTTTGAAAATATTTTAACTATTTTAGAGCTATAAACAAACAATTTCAAATTTCAATTTTTTTTAGTTTTTTTTCATATAAATATCAATAACATTTTATTTGTTGGGCAAAAAAACGTCAACAATTAATATAAAGCTCCTGATATAACAATAGAAGTTGAAAAATATTTAAAAAATATATGCGGAATTTTTTTTATGATCTTAAGTTCAAATTTTGACGAAATTTATAAAATTGAAAATGTACAAATTATTCAGCAATTAAAAATTAATAAAATGTTCAACTTTCATATCTAAATATTGAAAATTTAAAACAAATTTCCACGTATACCTATAGGTTATATATAAATTACTTTATTCACAATAATATCATCAAATATACTTGGTACTTGGTACTTGGTACTTGGTAATATCATAGGCTGACTGACCGTCTCCGCTCAGATTCGTTTTTCTTATACAATGATATTATATCATTGAATTCAAATTTAACATCATCCATTACAGTGACCCACTAGTAAACCTACTGTACAACAGAGCGACACCCACTTGCCCACCTTTTTAGATTTCTTTCTTTATTTTATTATTATAATTTAATCTCATTTAATGTTATTCTTATAATTTCCTTACTAATATACTCCCTTCTTTACCTTATCAAAGTTTACCACTGGTGGGACAGATTATCCCCCGGCTAAGAACGACTGATGACTGATGACTGATATAGTGTTACGATATTGGAAAAGGTACTTCTTTCATATCATATTATAATTTATAAATATTATTTATTACATAGTAATACCATATACTTATATTTATACTATGTTTATTAATATGATGGTATGTCGTATGTGATTATGATGTCGCAGTAACTATACTTATTAAACAAGATAATGCACAATCAATAATATTACATATCCAAAATAATTGGTCTTCTTATAGAGCTATAATTATTTGTTTAATTTCAACTTCAATGGCATTGGGTTATCAAATAAATCAGACGTCAGTGTATGCATTACTTTAGTCACAGCTTGTGCGAAAAACAGCAAACACGTTATAAATAAGTTCATATATTATTATAATTTAAACAGTAAAATAAAAATGAAGAAACTTGCAGGTGTTTTCATTTCATTGTATTTAATGTGCACAATTTCAGGTAAATACTTTTCTTTTCTCTGAAACCTCTGAAAAAATATTATAAAAAAAAAATAATAATAAAACGAGATAGATTATAATTAATTGTAATGCATATTCTTTCATTTTAGATTCTGAGTGGAACAATGAATGTATTGATTTTACAATGATGTGTGTTTTTTTTATTTTTTTTTTTTTTTGTGTCTGTTTACACGATTAGTAGTCGAAATAATACTTCGATTTTCAACTTCAATATCTTGTTCAATGGGAAAGTGAATATTGTTAGTACGTTGGAGAGGTCAAAATTTAAAATTCATAGTAATTTTCAAAAGCGTCGTGAAAAACAAACGAAAAATTAAGGGAAAACGGGAATTTTTACGCAAAATCGATTTTTCACAAAACCTACTTTGGGTTTTGGTGTAACTTTTAAAAAAATGACCGTAGCTACATGAAATTTTCACTGGTTGTTTATATTTCCATTTTCTATACATGATAATATTTTCAAAATATTTTGATTTGTTATGAACTGTTTAGGGACATTTTCAGTTTCCAATTTTATTAGTTTTTTTTTTCTATGAATGTCAATAAAACTTTATTTGTTGGGTAAAAGTACTTGAAAATTAAATACAAAGCTCCTAATATATTGTTACAATGACATTTGAAAATATTAAAAATCCTTAGTCACAGTTTTATTTTATTAGCATTTAAAGTTCAAAAATTTACAAAATATGGAAAAATCACGAAAATTAGTAAATTATTTTGAGTTAAGAATTCGTAAAAATTGTAGATCTTAGATTTAAATCTAAGATTTAAAAATGTAATACAAGATTCCTTAAAAGATTATCTACCTTTATCAAAAAAAAAATGTCTATAAGAAAGTCAAATTAAATTTTTATCAGAGTTTGAAATTCAAATTTTTACAACATTGGATATTCACTCGATTTCTCATGTAGCGATTTTCTTATTTTGTTGTAATTCAAAAACAAATAACTGTAGATACATGAAAATTTCCCTGAATGTTTATTTGATCAATTTTTATATTTAATACAATTTTCAAAATATTTTGATTTGTTTGAGCTGTTTACGGACAATTTCATATATCAATTTTTTCTATGAATATCAATAAAGTTTTATCTGTTGGGCCAAAAATTGTAAAAAGGTGGGTAAGTGGATGTCACTCTGCTGTACAGTAGATTACAAGTGGGTCACTGTATAATGGATGGTATTAAATTTGAATTCAATGATATAATATTATTGTATAAGAAAAACGATTCTGAGCGGAGACGGTATGTCAGTCTAGGTATAAGACATATTATATACTTATCTATGGTAAAAAAAAATTGACCTATAATAGTTACTTATAATAAATTCCAAATTAATCATATCACAATATTCATTAGGTACTTATAACGCGTTATACATCAACAACAAACCGTGATACTATCATATATATATATAATAGCATGCTTTAGAAGTTTCGTGTACCCACGAATAATATTATACAATCGCAACAAAATAACTAAAATGGTTATTCTAGGTATTTTGATATGTAATTTCATCCAAATTTGAACTTAAAATGAGTATAAAAATAAACTGTGCTTATTTGTTTTTAGATTTTTTGGTAACAGAATTAACTTCTTACGTGGAATCTTGTTTTAAATTTTCAACCTTTAGATATAAAAGTTGACCATTTTATAAATTTTTAACTACAAAAACTGTAGTACTGTTTTACTGTTTATCTAAATATATTAATCTACTTCGTTCCTCTCTAGTCAAAGACTTAGGTATACAATTCGACTCAAAATTGCTATTCAATACCCATATTTTAACTATCCAAAATAAAGCTCTTTAAATAAAGCATTTTATATAAATATATATTTTTTTTAATGGCCTGG
>NC_042494.1:127941143-127962104 GCF_005508785.2 Acyrthosiphon pisum
CCTTGCATTAATTTTCACGCTTTTTTACCCAACAAACAAAGTTTTATTGATATTTATAGAAAGAAAAACTAAACAAATTGAAAACTGAGAATGTCCGTAAACAGCTCAAAAAAATTCAAAATATTTTCAACATTTTATGGTGTATAATAAATGAAAATATTAACATTCAGTGAAATTTTCAAATATCTACAGTCATTCGTTTTTTAATTACAATTAAATAAAAAATTCGTCACATGAGAAATCGAGCGAATATCAAATGTTGTAAAAATATGAATTTCAAACGCTCATAAAAATTTAATTTGACTTTTTTGTAAACATTTTTTTTTTTTGATAAAGATAGTCAATATTATGAGGAATCTTGTATTACATTTTAAAATCTTAGATTTAAAAAGAAAAATTTTTACGAATTCTTAACTAAAAATAATTTGCTAATTTTCGTGATTTTTCCATATTTTGTCATTTTTTGAACTTTAAATGCTTATAAAAAAAAACTGTGACTAACAATTTTTAATATTTTTCATCTGCCTTTGAAACAATATACTAGGAGCCTCATATTCAATTTTCAAGCTTTTTTATCCAACAAATAAAGTTTTATTGACATTCATAGAAAAAAAAACTAATAATATTGGAAACTGAATACGTTCCTAAACAGTTCAATGTTCAAAACAAATCAAAATATTTTGAAAATGTTTCATGTATGGAAAATGGAAATATAAACAACCAGTGAAAACTTTATTTATCTACGGTCATTTTTTTTAAAGTTACACCAAACTGTTCTCAAAAATTCCCGTTTTTCCTTAATTTTTCTTTTGTTTTTCCCGGTGCTTTTGAAAACTATTGGAAAAATTTTACTTTTGACCCCCCAAAGTACCAACTAGATTCACTTTCCTATTAGAAAATATACTGTTGAAGAAAATCCAAGCACTTTTACTTTCCTAAAAAGTAATGACAGACACAAAAAAAAAATGAAAAAAAATAAAAATAAAAAATAAAACACACATCATTGTAAAATCAATACATTCATCGTTTCACTCAGAATCTAAAATGTAATGCATGGCTCCTGATATATTATTCCAATAACGGTTGAAAAATATTAAAAATACATTGGCACAATTTTTTTTACAAGCATTTAAAGATCAAATTTTGAAAAAATGTATCAAATTTAAAATTGAATAATTATTTTGTTAAATATGTTAATATCAACTTTTATATCAAGATTCCACATAAGTAGTTAAGTCTGTTACCAAAAAATCTAAAAAATACATAAGCACAGTTTATTTTTATAGTCATTTTAAGTTCATATCAGGGGCGTCATTTGGGGTGGGGGGCAGGGTGTGCAATGGCACCACTAACTTAAAAAATGTTAACAATTGGCCTGCCATTAATACTCCAATGCGCCGTCATAATTAACTTATACATGTTTTCATATATAGGTAATATAAAATATATAGGTATATTTTAAGTTTTTGTATATGTACAGTAATGACATTAGCTGGTTGCTTTAACTGCTTATAAGCTTTTAATTCTTTGAATTGCTAGCTATTTAAAAGTTGCATTAGTTTCAATTAGAATTATAAAAGGGAAGGAAAGAATATTTACATATGTTTGCATAGGTTTCCTACATTTATATATATATATAAATATATATATTTTTTTAATGGCGCCCCTGGTTCATATTTGGACGAAATTACATATTAAAAAACCTAGAATAACTATTTTAGTTATTTTGTTGTGATTGTATAATATTATTCATGGATACTTGAAACTTCTAAAGTATACTATTATAATATATCTATGATAGTATCACGGTTTGTTTTTGATGTATAACGCGTTATAAGTACCTAATGGATATTGTGATATGATTATTTTGGAATTTATTATAGGTCAATTTTTTTTTTAATACCATAGATATAAGTATATAATATGTCTTATACCTAGACTGACATACCGTCTACGCTCAGAATCGTTTTTCTTATACAATGATATATCGTTGAATTCAAATTTAATACCATCCATTATACAGTGACCCACTTGTAACCTACTATACAGCAGAGCGACATACACTTGCCCACCTTTTTACTATTACGACTACAACTAAGTGAACCATAGGTATCTACCATATTTTAGAAAGGAGATGTCTTATGATCTAAAAAATATGTATACATTTGAATTATCCATTATACATTTCTGCTTGAAAATAAATTATTAATAATCACTTGCGTGAAATTAAACATTATTTAATAAAATTGTATTTTTTTTATTTTAGGCATATTCTGTGATCAGTATGATACATGTAAAAGTTTATATAAGAAATGTTCAAGTGACTGTGAATGTTGTTACTCAAAATGTAGTTTCTCGTGGCTCTCTTTTAGAAGTTATTGTAATGACAATACTAACTTCCTCACTCCAATATCATCCTTCTTTAGTTATAAAGGTATTTATAATAATATATTTTTGTATATATGTATATATAATATACATCTAAGTAATAAGTATAATATATAATATAGTTGTATTATGTAAAACAATAAAGATAATAATGTGTTTTCTTTTTTGTTCATCAATAAGATCAAACAGGAATGTGTTCATATAACACCCCGAAAAATATGACAATTAATGATCGAATGTACAAAATACATGGTTTAAATGCAGCCCACGCTCAATTGAAACCAGGCACCCAAGTCGAAGTGATACTCAGAGATAAAAAGTTAATGGTTACAATAAATGATTATCCTTCAACAGAAAATGGAGTAATTCTAGAGTTGTCCAGAGAAACAGCCAAGGTATTTAATATTGAAGACGGAGGAAAAATACCTTGCACGATTGTTGTACCCCGTTTGGAGAATTCTTCGTATTACAAATATCTTAATTATGTTTTACCTTATATGAGTTTATTTTCGTTATTATTCAAGATGATGTTATAAATATAAGCAAAACTATACACTTGTTACAAAATTTGAAATTTACTTTTTATTAAAACAAAGTAATATTAATTTATGTAAGTTTGAAATTTTAGGTGCAAACTTTATTGTAACAGTTAACATATCTAATGTGATCAACCCAAAATATCAATCTCATTTTTAATTTAGTAAGTATTTACTATTTATTTGACTCCTTATCATTCATTAATACAAATAAATATCTACACAATTGTTTGTATGAATAAAAAATAAACTAAACTTAAATATAAATAGACGGTAGGTTATATAAATATATATATTTTTTTTATTGAGCTTAACCCCGGCAATCTAGGCCATTAGCTATTTTTTTTTTAGATTTTTTGTTGGTAGGGGGAGGAACCCGTGTGTGTTTGTTTTTGGCAGAATTTTTTGATTTGGGCACCCATAGGTATCTGCCGTGCCCGGGTGGGTGATGCGGCACTTGTTTTCCGGACACCGTGACTTGCCCGAAGAAAAATGTCATCCATAACTGAGATATCGAACCGTAGTCGGCATGCGTCGCAACCGACGCCTTAGTCCGCTCGATCACTCCGTCCCCCGGTAATATATTATTTTTATTTATTTTTGCAAATTTATTGAAAACTAATAAATAATAATAGGCCTTTTTTTAATTTTCATACAAATATCATTCTATAGTATGTTCAACATGACAATAAATAATATTAGTTACTAAAATAATGGTATCAGCTTAAAATGATTTATAATTAAATACTGTAAGTTTGCAGTTCTGTATCTGTTTCGACCAATACCACATATTGGACTTATATATTTAAGGATTTTATAAAAACAAAATAATAAATTAAAATAAATAAATACATGTTAATATTTAAAATAAATAAAAAACTATTATTGAAAAAACAAATAAGAATGAATTTTTAACACACTTGGGTGACCCATGTTTCAGTTTGATATAATAATTTATAACTTATATATAAAAATATAAATTTAAACAATATATACCGCGCTAATGAAGACGGAAGAACAGTTAAGAAGAATTGTACAGAGCATATAGTATAGAGAAAAGAGTTAACGATAGCCGCATTAGGTTTAGGTATTTAATATTATCAATGCAGGCATATATATTAGTAAGGTAACAATTATAATTTATAATTTATATGACAACTTACTCTGAATTCTGAATCACTTATAAATGTCCAAATTGCTATTATTTTCAGAAATTCTACATCAGCTATTGGTAATTGCGATTCAATAATAATATTGATATCGATTATATGGAAATTAGAATTTTGATTTTTGGTATTTCTTTTATGACAATTCTGTTGTACTACTTGTACTTGTACACATTATTATGTAATAATATTCTTATTTCTTAGCATTGATAAACTTTTATGGGTCTACAATTCTATAATTATTTATTATTACTAATAATTAGTTATTACCAACTTACACCATAGTTAAAATATCTATTGGATTTTGGAACCGAAAAAAACCGAAAAAATACCGTAAAAACCTCTACATCAAAATATAGGTTTCGGTTTCGGTTTCGGTTCCTAAAAAAATGTATTTAAGGGTTCCGGTTCCAAAACCGGTTCTTTTCGGTACGGTTCCAGTCCCTGGTTCTAATGTTATAATTAATAATCGAAACTTATAATGTATTTCAAATTATATTTAATATCTGTAACATAATAATTTATTTTAATTACCTACATGTCTGAGCTGTCCGGCTATTAAAATAATTTACAGTTATTAATATAATTTGTGGAGCTGCATTAATTTGCTTCATCATTCTTCTCCATACACGGCAAAATGTACAACTTCAAATCACAATGAAATGTGGACAAGGGACACGGTACACCTTATGGCTTACATAGTATATCTAATTTCGCCAGATAGAAATCTCAGATATTATAATATGATATAAGAAAACATTTCTACCATACTAAATGTCTTATTAGACTTCTGAGTTTCAAGTTTCGAATTAAAATTTATAATCTGTAAAAATGTAAAATTATTGATAAGAGTATAAGACTAAGACAAGAACTACATAAATATGGATGTCAATACACTTAATAATAGGTGTAGCCAAGTTGAGGCTAGTAGGCACCTCGTTCATAGATAATTTAAGTAATGTTGTAAGTACTTTGAACGATAGAAGCTTAATTTAAATTTTAAAACATTTAAAATAAATTTGATTGGTGTGGTAAAAGAAAATTATCAACGAAAAGTATGGCATTCTGGAGAGTTCTGTTTCTTCTATATACGTGTTAAAAAAAAAAAAAAAAAAAACATTAAATAATATTACAGTATTATAATGTTATCATACTATCTATTTTAAATATTATGATTTAAAATTATGAAATTATGTATATTTCTATTTCATTAATTCTTATATAGCGACTTGGTATTTCATTCCTTAAATAATTTTAGATTCTTAGCGAATCGATGAATGTATTAATTTTATAAAGATGTGGTTTTGTTTATTTTCTGTCTGTAAACATTGTAACTTTTCTAGTAGAAATAATGTTTCCATATTCATCATATTTTCAGATAGAAAAGTGAATCTAGTTGCTACTTTTGTGAGGTCAAAATTGAAAATAGAAAATTCACAGTAGTATTCAAAATCACTGTGACAAACATACAAAAAATTAAGGAAAACGGGGATTTTTGATTTAGTTTTTTTCGGTTTAACTAAAAACTAATAACCGTAAATACTACAAATTTTCATCCAATGTTAGAAATACCATTTTCTATTGACCCTTTTTGAACTATTTATAGGTATAAGAAATTATTTATCAACATTTTTCAATTTTTATTAGTTTTTTTAAAAAAATATTGTCGATAAAACTTTTTTTGCTGTGTTTAAAAACTTGAAAATTGAATACAAGGTTTCTTACAAGTTACTGTCAGTGGAAATTAAAAAACAAATTGAGCTGCATAAATTCACAGTATATTTTATGAATGTTTGAACAGCGTCTGACAAAATTCGTCAAAATCACAAAGATTTGGAAATGAATTTGAGTTGTAAATTCATAAACATTTTACAATTATATCTATGGACCAAGATTTGAAAGTTTAATACAGGATTCTTCATACCTCTTAAGTTTTTTTACCCTTTAACAACAACAAAATGTTTACAGGAAAGTCAATCTAATTATTTATAAGCGTTTGGAGTTTAAATTTTCTTATTTTGATATAATTCAAAAACAAACAACCGTGGATACTTTAAATTTTCACCAAATATTTACAAGGTTCCTCATTAGTTGTGATGATAGCAATTGAAAAAAATTATAGATACATAGGTACGATTTTTTTTATCATCATTTAAAGTTCAAATTTTGACAAAATTTCAAAAATTTGCAAATTATTTTATAGTTATAAATATATTAAATGTTCAATTTTTATAGTTAAGGATCGACAATTTAAAACAAGGTACCTATCCCATAAGTACTTTAGTTATTTTAATATAAATAAGTTCATATACTGTCTCCAGAAAATATAAAAAATATATAAACACAGTTTTTTATAGATATTTTAAATTCAAATTTGGACGAAATTAAATAACTATTTAAACGAAGAATAACGATATTGCTTATTCTGTTTTAATTAAAAAATATTATTTGTGGGTACTTGGAAGTAATAATAATTATATTGTATGTACCAACTATACACAGTACACACAATGACATTTCAAACGGTAGATACTTGAAAATTTCACTGAATGTTTATATTAGCATTTTGTATACGCCATACAGTTTTGAAAATAATTTGATCTTTCATCAAAAATCTTTGATCTTTTTACAAAATATTTCAAATTTTAATTTTTTTAGTTTTTTTTTCTACAAATAAAAATAAAATTTTATTTGTTGGGCCAAAAAGCATGAAAATTTAATACAAGGTTCCTGATATATTTTTACAATATTTGCAATACAATATTTTTAAAAAATATTAAAATGAATGCACATTTTTTTTATAGGCATTTATGTTTGAATTATGACAAAATTTATCAAATTAAAAATTAAATAATTATTTTCTAGTTAAAAATTTATAAAATGTTCAACTTTTATTCCTAATGATTAAAAATCTAAAACAAGGTTCCACGTAAATAGGTTCCATTAACAGTTTTTTCTTTTTTTCTCGTACCTTTTCAGCGCCACCCTTTTATCGTTTTTCACTAGTGTCAGACATAATTTGAATTGCACAGTTCAATTGAATTTTTACACTTAACACGCATCTGTAAGAGTATAAAATATGAATACTAAAATACCAATGCCACAGATTTCTAAATAATACATTAGCATGAATTGGAGGGAAAATAGTGTAAATACCAAAATTCCTACTATGAATTGCAATAGTTTAAGATATTAAAAATAATACCTTCGTAGATATATGATTTTTTTAATATATTTTATGCTTAATTTATAAAAATATAATTTTTTTTTGTAATTATATTATAAAAATTTTACCAACCTTACCGGCCCTCACAAGTTTCCCGATTTCCCGACAGGCCAAACCGCCCCTGGCCACATATTATTATAGATTATCAATTATTATGATTTACGAGTATAGATGTACTTAATTAATTATAATTCAAAACAGTCAAATCAAAGAACATAGTGTACCTAATAACTATTACAGCATTAGTTAACTCTATATGATTTTGATATTTAAATAATGCTTTGAAAACCACAGTTTTCATAAGTGTTATCTACTTATCTACCATAGTTAATTTGTTTCATATATTTATATGTTTATAGCAATAAATCATTGTTCATGCAGACAGATTATTGTGAAGAGTTTAGACTTTCCCCTAGTCTAGGAAAAAAATGGTAAAATCCATTAAAAATCTAGAATTTACAATTTTTGTTAGGAATTCAAGGTGTTGACAATTTTACCTACATGATACATGTGTGGGTAAACCTTAGAGAATTACTTAGATTTATTTTTGTTAACACATTTTGTTATCTGAACTTAATGAGAGTTATTAATATATTTTTGAAATTGATTATAGAGATAGACAATAGTTATATAAGTAGCATCATACGTATGGCTATTAGTTATTGCTCGTAATAATAATTTATTATTATTCTAATGCTAAGTGTCGCATAATAATAAGACCAATACAAATTATAAAACTAACTACAGTTACCCAGTTGAAGTTACAGATAAGGTACCTAACTATGTTATATAATGAGTAGGTATCTAATAGTCCCATATAGCCCTCGTTAAAGTCGATGATGTTGCGGATGTTGGGGATGTTGGGGATATCCAGTATAATAGAGGATAATATTGTGCTCATTTTGATTAGGTAGGTTAATTTCATTTATAATGCATTCAATAATATTTTAATGTTATTTTTTAACGATGGAAATTTGAAATTTGGTAGTCATAAAATTACATGTTTTTTTATAAAACAGGGGAAGTAGATATTTTAATCTTATTTTCTTAAGATTTAATATGGAAATACTTAGATTTTAGATTTTGAGCAGATCATTTAGTATATTAGTTAGGATATAAAGTGAGCAATATTAATATATAATAATATATCCTAAGAAAATATAAGTATAGTCTGACAGGTGCAGACAGACCGTCTCCAATCGGAGTCGTTTACAACGTTTATCGTATGCAATAATTTATCGTTAAACTCAAAATTAACACATCTGACACACCTACTATACAACAGAACGAGTTCTTTTTTTTAGTTTAAACTTAAGAATATAGATGTATTTTTTGTCAAACGTTTGGGTGACATCTGAGAAAACAACTCTGGTGCGTGAGCAATTACCATTAATTACCATAACCTTTATTGACGAGGTCCATTATAACGCTTCTGCATTCATTGTTTTATTGGGCGTCAATCTCTATTCTCTATGTCTGATTCATGGGATTTTAAAAATATTCTTATTTTCACATTAACATTACATAAATCTGACTTGAGAAAATGAAGAAATCTTCAGTTGGTTCAATTGCGTTGTTCGTAATCTTTACTATATCAGGTAAATACAAATTGTATTCTTTACTTTACTGTCATGTTGGGATAAAATTTTTTTAAAACAAAAAGAAAGAAAATATTAATTTTTACAACTTCATAATTG
The DNA here is from genome assembly GCF_005508785.2 of Acyrthosiphon pisum. Lineage (NCBI taxonomy): Eukaryota > Metazoa > Arthropoda > Insecta > Hemiptera > Aphididae > Acyrthosiphon > Acyrthosiphon pisum. The sequence goes on from NC_042494.1 coordinate 127,950,157, forward strand.
ATTCGATACCAACCAATTTGCGAAAATTGTGGGTGATGGGGACTTGCCTTGGACTCTCTAAGACTATGCCAAATCAAATCATCATCAAGTAAGTATACTAATATAGTATCTAAATATGATTTTTCTACATTTTTGAGATTAAAACCAAATTATTGGAAAAAAAATTATTTAATTATTTTAGCGACTCGTGTGGACAAATATCTCCATACAGTCTAAACTGTGTATCTACTGAGATAGTTGTCTATAATTATGTATTATATTAGTTATAATTTATTTTATCTCTAAATACATTCAAATTATACATCTAAATGCATAACACGCCGTAATTCAGTATATTGCGTATTATAGTTTACCTATAGATAATTTTCGATTGCTATTTTATCTATATTCCATGTGACCTATGGGCTATGGATATGTATCTATCATGTCGTGTATGCATATATATGATATTATGTAAAATATTATATTTCTGCAGCCAAGTCATGAAGTGTTTTATTTAAAATATATGAAATGTATTTTCCAATTTAATTCCATACGACTAGTTGACATAAACATGAAAATAATTACAATATCAGAATGTGGTAATAATTAATAATTATAGACTTATTACAGACAGTTTTAATAGCTTATATTAATCGGATATTTAAAAATAAAATTAATTTAACAATAATATAATAGAAACATTTATCGTATGAGATAAGCATGTCGACTCCGTCATACTTTGTAACTATTTTACATTAAAATCATATTATAAAAGTCATAATGATGAATACAACTATAAAGAGTGATGAAGATAACACAGCCATTTTTTTAAATGTAGAAATGTCGGGGTCTCCTACACACATATATAGAGAGCATGGAAATGTCTCTCCATCTTTAACACCTAACCCGCGTGCTGCTTCTTTGGATATCCGCAAAATGGTTCCGTTCTTTGGTTGCATATAGGTATTTATTGTGACATCTATAGTTTTATTGTTGGCCATGTTCGTTAACTTCATTTCTGAGCCAACTGGCAACATAGCGTGGGCTGCAGTTATCCCTAATAACTTGAAAATATTGTTGCTGGAATCACTATGAAACGATGCGTTGTATGAACAAAAACCATATTCAACTTTATGTCGTGAAATAAAGAAAAAAAACAAATAATATAAATACAAATTATATTATTTCTGCATATCATGTCGTATTAATAATATTTATAAATTAATACCTTTAGCATCAGCAGTTGTATTTACGGGGTACATACAAAATCTGTCATTTACATTGCCTGCCATGTAACAATTGTTAGAACAACAGTCACTGTCATCAAGACATTTGTTTCGGAATTGTGAGCATGTATTTTTACAGCTTATTTCTGAAATGTATTATAAATAAAAATAATTATACTATAACACAATATATCTACATGTCTACATATGTAACTACATAAGTGACAGACATTGACAGCATAATATTATATGCCTTATACCTAAATAGAGGTCGCGCGTGTACACATACACGATATGTCGATAAGTCGCGGCCTTAACTTTATCATAACTATTAACTTAAGTGTGTCAATCGCATATTACAATATTATAATTGCCCCAAAGTCCCAACCAAAACCCTAAAATATAAATTATATGATTAATGAAAATAATTGTTTTCCTTATCACAAAATGAAGGTTATTTTTTAACAATTAAAAAAAATACAAGTTTTTTAACCTGTTGATTTTTAATTGTTTGTATATATATTACATGTGATATAATATACTATGACAATCATTGAATTTTCAATCAAAAATTATTTTTTATACCCTTCTAATATTGCTCAGCATGTTGATGTGCATATGATGTACGATAATTTGGTGCAGGTAATTAGACAATGCACAAACGATAATCGGCCGCTGATACGCAATAACGATGTACGATATTTGGCTCAGGTAAACTGATGATGTGCAAATGGTGTACGGCTGATCTATTATGCTATATAGAATAAAGTTACATATACATATATACCTACATACATGTTTAATTACTTACAAATTACAATCGTTAATTTTATTTATCGAAAAAACACAAACAAAATGTGTCGAAAATCATCAACTATAACCTGTTGTAATCGACATATACATTGGCGCAAATAGGTGGGGGCTTGGGAAGACTTAGTCCCCCCACATTTCTGCCAATTACCCCAGTCCAAAAGTCAGCAATTAGTACTGAGCATATATAATTTTTAGAAAATATTATAGGAGGGGCTTTAGTCCCCCCCCCAAAATAATTTGTCTATTTGCGCCTATGGACATATAAATTATAGCTTGGTAAGAACTACAGTACTGAGGTTACACAATTTTTCACAATTAACTTTGATATTGGTTAAAAATAATATTATGGTGTCTCTAAATTATAGGAATTATAATACGTCATCATCATATTATTTGTCTTATACGGTAAAAATCAAATTTTATTTACCTGATATAGTAAAAATCGTGAACAATGCGATTGTAATAACTAAAGATGTCCTCATTTTGTTTATTCTGTTGGATTTGTATGTAGGTAGTGATAATATATTATATGTGCTGCAAATAATATTAGGTATGGATAGTTACGCTTCAAATCAAACGTAGAGATCAACGTCAAATAAAACAACGTTATGCTGAAAGTGTAATTCGTCCCAATATAATTATTAATCGATTGAACTAAACTAATTATTGTTTATTTAATTACTTTTTACGTATTACGTTTTAGTTTCAACAATCGTGTATTATAATATCATGTATTTATCTTTTTACATATTAATTCTACAATTATAATAACAATAATTCTTCGAAAAATAATTATGACATTAACTTTAACTTGTTTTTACTACTTATTAACACTTTGAAACTTTTTATAAATATACATGAATGTATAATACTGTGTAATTTTATTATTATCAATGTTATTTTTGAAGAAAATAATAAAGATTTAACTTGGTAGATACCCATTTATTATTTATAATAAAATTATAAGTTATAGGTAGTCAACCATTCAATTATTGATGATTTAATATTATTGCTGAAATCATATCACGAAAAAATGGAGGGTTATCGGTTATATATTATATTAGTACCTATTATAGGCTATTATAGGCAGTGGCTTAACTGGGTAAAAAACTTGTGTGAAGGGTGGGGGTTGGTGAGAAAAATCTTATTTCACCAAAATCGAAACCATAAGTCCATATCTAACCTAATTGTTTGTTTTTACAAGTTAAAAATACTTATCGCTTATAAATTGAATTCAAATTAAATTATCATGAACAATCCAACGTAGCGACACAAGTAATGTTCTTAACTTAAAGTTTGATACCTAATGGGTGAATTCACTCGAATATTAAAAGTAATAAGGATAATCTAAGAAAATACCATTATTGGTTATGACTTTATGATTTATATTTATTTATCAACAAAAATACGAAATATTTAACAACGATTGAATCATTTCAAGTAGGGGTGCATAGCGATTGTGATAATGTGATGAGTCGATAAAAACAACTACTTATAATATTTATTTAATATGTTGCTTTTTAGTTTTTACTAAACATCTGTTTTAGGACTATATAATAGAAAGCTTAACTTTATTAAATTAAACACATTTTTATATAAACCTCTATGGCTCTGTACATTGCAGGGATGCAAAACTCACAAAAAAAAACATTTTGGGTTAAGATGTTATACATTTTTCATTACCAAATATTCAAAGACCATTGGACAATATTATCTCATAATGATCATTAAGAATTTTACCAGCGATATGAATTTCGTGACTGAATGTCAATCAATTGTCAGCTAAAAATAAAAATACTTTTTTAGTAAAAACAAATTGATCAAGACTTACTATTATAAATTTAATTTGATATATTATTATGTCTGCAACTTTACCTTAAATCAGAGCTCTGGTGATCACATTTTTTAATTTTAAACCGAATTTTTTAAAACACGATCCATTTTCTTCTGACATTCTTTACCAAATTCTAGTTATAAATAGGTACCATTGAATTTCAACTGTTTAACCAACAGAGAAAATCCTTATTAAAGTGAATTGGTACTTCGTAGGTGACCTTTTAACAATTTTTTTTTTATTTCAAATTTAAATATTTAAATAACTTATAAATACAATTATCAAAATATGGCTCAATCGATTTCTCGTACATGTTGTAAAAAAATCAAATATTTTGTCAAAATGTAAATCGAGTTAATTGTTGGAATTAAAGTTGTCTATTTAAGTGAAAAATAAACATTTTGAATTTTTTAATACCTAGTAAATACGTATACTTATACAGTTATGCTAACTTTCTTGTTTGTATCATTCCTCAATGATATAATAATAAAAAAAATTGGATTAAATAATAAATAACATTTATTACTTCATACATTTATTTTAGATTTTGAGTGGACCGATGAATGTACTTTTTTTTATTTATTCATTTATTTATTTATAAGCTCCAATCGGCAATTTTAGGTTTACAGTTTAAGTTTTAGTTAAAATAAATGTTAAATATAAAATATATAAAGTTATGAAAAAATAGAATTTGTTAAATATTATTATTTATTACGTACCTACTCAATGAACAATAATATGCGTATAAGTATTATTATAATCTATTACTAACTTTTATTATCTATAGCTAACAATGCAATTATTAAACAATAGAAATTAATGCCTGTTATAGAATAGTAAAAATAAAGGTAGCGAATAAAGCTGTATACATTTATGAAAAATAAACCAAATTAATGATATCTATTAATTATATGCTTGGCATATTAATTATTCTCGAGTATAATCAAGAATTCGATACACGTTCTAAATAAGTATTCCACAACGACTCCTTGTATATTTTAGCTGCTTCAGCAGGATCGTCATCTTGATAAATTGCTCTACCTACTACTGCAATATCAGCTCCTTTGGTTAAAATAATATCACTAGGAGTTTGATATTGTTGGCCGAGATTATCATTGGCATTTTTAATATTAACACCTGGTGTAAGTTGAAGTAGGCTAGGCGATGAAATAATATCATGCGACTGGCACACTAGACCAGCCACTATGTCTTTATACTCTTCAGCTATCTTCACAGTCTCTATATAAATATATTGTATTGGTGAACAATTTAAAATCAAAAGTATAAAATTGTCTTTATTAACCGGGGCCTGTGAGAATGAGCCACCGACTTTTCTGTTTTTGAGTAGCCCAAACATTATACATTACTCGTAAATTTGTTTTACATCCTGTACATATAATCTATTTTGGTAGCTACACATCACTAAGGTGTTCTCGGCAATTTCATCAAACAGGCCCTAATATTATTAGTTATTACTTATTACCTTACCTTTGATGTATTGTTCCGATATTAAATTTCCCTTGCAACTTAATTCTGCAACAATAAACACACCCCGGCTACCTAATGAGTCTGCGTTTTCATTTATCACCTCTTGAATGCCTTTTAACATCATCCCACCAGAAACACTATGTACTGTTATTAGATCTGCCCAATGTACTATTTTTTTTATATTGTAATTTAACAGTATTACCAATATCTGCCATTTTCCTGCCATCATAGAAATTAATTATATATTAATAATATGATTAACGTACAACTATTATTTTAATTACCTATCTTCCATTATAAGAAAGTTGTACTGTTTGGCTAAGAGTTGTAAATCATTAATAGTAGTATCTGTGACACCATTAATGGCGTCAATATGAGTTTTTAAAATACAAATGTGTGGTGCTACTTTTTCAGTAATATCTAAAAGTTTGTCAGCAGTATCAACATCGACTGCTACACATAAGTTACTTTTCTTTTCTAAGCTTATCTTAAAGATTTTCCGAGCTATTTCAGAAGTTTCTAATAATTCAGATCTTTCTTTAAACTCTAGTTTTGTTCTTAATGATTTTTCTAAAAAAAAAAAATAATAACAGTGTACAATAACTAATAATTAAAAAATATATAATAACATAAATAGAAATACTAGTGTCTAGTGGTATAACCAGAATTTGTGGTATTGAAATCGAATACCGGTACTGCGGTATTATAGAACCAGTATACTGATATAACACTGTACCTATACCTAAAAAAAAAAAAAACAGTCAACCCGGGTGCCTATACATTTTCCCTGCATATCTGACTCTGCTGAACACACCATGTTTCATTTCCCTAGATGGGACACAGTGAGGTTGGAAATCCATACTCACCTGGGACGTCTCTCGCTACGGCTTACATGCCTGAACTACTTTGTGGGCCGGCTCTGGACGACCTCCCAACTGACGAGGCGAAAAAATCAATGGCTCTACTTGACGTGGAAGAATCGTACAGGTTATTCTTCCCCATGGTAGAGAGAGACATTAATGTCTTTGAAACGGAACGCAGCACTATTGAGACAGCGCTAGGAGAAACTGGACGGTCAGACGTCGAACACAGACCACGACTCTTCACTCCATACTATGGCACCACGGCAGGGACAGACGATCACACATAGGCGTGCGCACAGGGTATGCAGGGTATACCGCTGCATAGTCTGTGACTTTATTTGAGGGGCCCATATATAATATACCAAAGCATTTTTGATAATATCTTCTATATTATAAAAAAAAATAATAAAAATTTTAGTATTCACTTTTCTCGCGACCCGCAAAATAATCTAAACTATTAATACACTAAAGCGTAACATGTAGATATTGTTATCTATGTTGCAAGAATAGAATAATTATTATTGTTTTTATAGTTTGTAATCAAAGATCATATTATTATAACTGAGTCCGGTATCATGTCAACATCGATGTGTATAATTTAATAAGTATTACTACCATCATTGTTATAATATGGTACTGGTTTGGATAGATAAGCTTTAAGTTTTGTTATCTGTGATTTTACCGCCGGAACGTTACTGATAGACAATAGAACGTTTACCATGAAAAGTTTAACTGTATTCCGACGGAGCCAATGTTTTTTGACATAACTCGTAATCGTTTAGAGTGTTTAGACAAAATTATTAATTACTTATTTCTACAGCGCGTTGTTTAATATTCTACTGTAAAACTATGTGTGATTTCAGATTCCGAGGGAAGCAAAAAAGCTAAGTTGTATATTTGCAAAAACTTAGATTGTAAAATGTAAATTGAATCCTATATGTGTTTAAAAAATGTTTAACGGCTTAGAATTGTTTTTTAGAATAAACTAAAGAAAGATTAGAATTTGCGAGGGGCCCTATTTTCCTTATTGCATAACCTGCGAATAAAGTCTGCGCACGCCTATGCGATCACAGCAGCCATGATGACCGTATTGTTATTTTGATGTTTATATTTTGTAATGTAATTTGAATCTTTATAAATTATAACCATAGTCTATAGTCCATAGATATATAGGTACAACAAATAGATGGCCGTCTTTGTTCACAGTTGTGACCAAGTGACCAACGTTGAAGTCGGATGCCATTTATAATTACAAAGCAGGCAATGTTTTATATTTATTTTACATTTATTCATATACATAATATAATATACTGTGATAATATTATTTTGTACACATTGCCTGCTTTGGTTGATAAGTACTTAGGTAGGTATATTTAAACGAAATGGATATAGGTGGTAATAATTGTGGAATGTTTAAATCTTCGCTCCTCAAAAAAAAATAGTTCAACACGCAACTTAATTAAGATAATAATTAGTTGAAACTTTCCTTGCGTTAGAATAAGTAGGTACCTATATAGTATATAATAATAACCGTATAAATTAATTTAAATTGTAATGAAAGTAAGGATACTGGTCACTGGATAGCGAAGTTTTGATATAAATAGGCGTATATAGAGTACCTTAAACCACCTATGTTCCTATCAACAACAACAATAGAAAAAGAATATACAATATTTTACTATAATAAAAGTTTAATTTTAAATTTTCATTTCACGATCATATTATTGACTTATGGTGAAAATAAAATTATATGTACCTGATATAATAAAAACTGCTAAAAACGTGATTGAAATAACTAAAGATGTCTTCATTTTATTTCAGTTGGATTTTTATGTTGATAGTTATTAAACTATTTATGTGCTGGAAATAAGAATATTAGATACACGTTGATAGTTGCACGTCAGTTGCAGACGAATCAAAGTAAAATAAAACAACGTTATGCTGTAACGTATACATATAGCAACTAAGTTAGCACTCAGTATTATGCATTCCAATATAATTATTAATTGATTGAATTATTATACTAATTATTATGCATTAGTATGCAGTATTATGCATTCCAATATAATTATTAATTGATTGAATTATTATACTAATTATTTTTTATTTAATTACTGTTTTAGTTTCAATACCATTATGTATTATAATATCATATATTTATAGTTTTACATATTAATTCTACAATCATTCTACAAACCCCTTTTTACCTCAATTTAAAATGTTGATAAACATTAATACATTTTTAGCTATGGACGTGGCAGAGGAGCGGGTCAATCTCCCTCTTAAATACGCCTTTGTCTACAACTATCAAAATAGTACCTACCTAACTTAACCGTAGGGATCTTGCTGTCAGGGGCGGACTGGCCCGGTCCGCTGGTCAGCGATCGCGGACTGGCCTGTGGGCCGTAGACCGTAGTATATAATTTTGCCCTACATTATTTATAAAAATAAAATAGAAAACCAGACAAAAATATATCTTAAATAATAATAATAATAATAATAATATGACGTATAATTCTAAACGATACAAAATGTTTCTGCCGAAAATTAATTCACATCAATTTATTTTTGTTGTCGGCTTATTCTATTTTCGTATCGTTCTGATTAAATCACTAGTCTATACGGGCTTACGGGTTACGGCTATACCCGTGTCGCGCAGGGGCGCGGCACTCTACATAAAATACATATTATTATATTTGATGACGGAAGAACATAATATTATATCGTGAGATCAAACCCATTACACATTGTTTATTTTTATTTTAAATACAAATATGAAATGTTATTTAATTCAAATTGAAAATGAGGCAACAGTTTTGAACGGCGTTTATTTACCATCCATAAAAAAAAAAAAGAAACTGAAAAATTAAAAGCTATTGCTCACGACAAAAATCAACAAAAATTAAATTTTGAATTTATACCGAGCACGCGACCATCTATTGAAGTTGCAGATAGTTTGTAGTTTGTTCGTGGGCGAGGCCGTGGTATAGTAAAATCACAAACACTTGTACCCAGTCTTTTAATATTATCATATTTATGTAAAGTAATAACTAATAAATAATCAACAGTGGCAACTGATAAGCAAACATAATTGAATAGTAATTCGATAAAAAAAAAATTGACTTTATTATGTTTATTAATTTCCTGTAAAACATGGCCCGAAGTTTTAAAACCGCTGACTGGCCTGTCTCCTACCCAGTCCGCCCCTGCTTGCTGTGGATCCATATGAAAAAAGTTAACATTCATGGTTACATTAGTATTTAGTACAATATATAGGTTATACTTCAGGGTATTACTTCAAATGCCTAATAATAGTTTTACCAATGTAGGATAAACTACATGGCTTACCATTTAACAATAATTAATCGTAGTATTACATTTAACTATAATTTTTAAAATAAAAACAAACTAGGATATTTAACAATTAGGCCGATTTTTACGCTGGTAAAATATACTTCATTTATTTGAAAATGCCAAAAGCTAGTAAGCTAGTTATGATAATAAGCATAATTAGGGGGGGTTCTTTGGGTTCTTAGCACGCCTAAGTAAAAATAATCATGCTTAAAAAATCATTTAAAAAATGTGAGGCGATTATAATCTGCACCCAAAGTATCCACAGGTAAACACAAAACCAGACTATTAACCACATATTAACTGTGCCCGAGTTTTTATCAAATGTATAAAAAGAAGATATGTACACTGCAGTGCCCAAGTCAATTTTTAAAAATGTATAGCTTTACATTTTTGCAAAATCACAAAATAATCTCTTAAATGAATTACTTTTTTTTTAATACAGCTTGTTTATTTCTTTTTTAAAAATATGTATATTTTACCATAGAAAAAATTTATTGAAGATCCACAAACTGTTATCACAGACCAATAGCAGACTATTTTAGAACTATTGTAGATACATTTTCTGAGCTTAGGTTTACCTAATTGAATAATTTCAACTTATTTCTATCCTCAAGTTCAGAAAATGTATTGTTGAATATCTATATAGTCTAGTTCCAAATACTTGATACGGTATTAAAATAAATCTGAAAGGTCTTGGCTTTCTGGGCACGGCACTGCACACGGGGAATTTGAAAGTGAGTGCAGGCTATCATTGAGTTATGCAACGCGTCTTATCGTTCATATTTTTGTTTTATTATATTTTTCCGTAATGCTGTCACTTAATTGCGTTGTTGCGTCCGCCACAAATTTGGTTTCGTACTATCGTGGATATTGGTTGGTTTTTTGCAATATTTGTTGTATTATTATACTACGTAATTTGTCATTATGTCAAACGATTTAATCGATCACATTTTAAATTATGGAATAATAAATTACACATTTACACATATGAGTTTTAGTATTATAAGTTCGAAAAAGTAATCACATTTTAAGAGTTTTTAAGTGCCGTAGGGATCTTGCTGTATTTTTTTCTAGTTTTTAAGCATTACATTTTTGACAGTACCTATAGATAAATTAAATTAGTAATAAATTAATAAAATAGAGGGAGGCGTAGCGCCATTTTTTTTTTCAACGTCTACTCGATTTAATAGACTCAAGCTTCACCACTCTTATTGATACTACTATAGGTATTTCAAATAACAAAATGGATATATTATGTGATAAACTAAAAACTTGGAATTTATAGAGCTTAATGTATCTCATAATAATTGTTTAAATAAATTATCAACTTTACTAAAAAAATTATGGTCTATATAATCTATATATCTCTAAAGATGGTAGAACTTTGATGAACATGTCTAAAAAGCATAACATTCCGTGGAAAACAAAAAAAAATCGTATTATTGATGGAAATTCGTTAAATAGAATTGAATATATGTGGTTCTAATTTGGAATGGCTTACACAATTATTTTGTTAAACAGAAAATATTGTTATAGTTAAACGAAAGTTTTATTGTATAGGTATAATGCAAATAAATAAAAATGCGATTGGGTAAATAAGTAAATTACAGGTATTTGTGCATGTAGTTTAAATATAACGATACTTTTTTTAAACAATTATCTGTGTAATAAAAATGAAATAATAAAAAATACAATCAAAACTGTTTATATTTTTGATGGCTAAAAATGAAAAAAACACTAATGCACAACCAGAGTGATAGCTAAGCCATGGCCCCCGGGCCTCGATAATTAAAATTTATTTAGGGGCCTCTGATTTCTCCATTACTTTTTTCGTTATATGCTATATAAAACTGCATAAATCACCAAAAAAAAAAAATCGACGATTATTTACCTAGGAAAAAAGCTTGTAAATTATAATTTATAAATAAAGTGATACATTATTCATTATTTTTTGCTATATACCTAATATCTATATATTATATTTATTAGAACATGTACCTAATATTAAATAATATACAATGTGTTCCAGGGTGAAGTGACCGGCTAACGTCATATGAAAGTATACCAAAAATGATGAAGAAATACCTACTCTATAGAGATTGAATCTAACTTTTTTATTTTTTTTAGTTATTGGCAATTAACTTTTTTCTAATCAAAACCATGCGTATCACGCATTTATTTATGTATCTTCAAAACTGTTTAATATTTTGACTTATATTTATTTTTATTTTAAAGCTATTTATTTGTCCTAAACGAATAACCGTAAACACTTGCGTTTTATATCATATGTTTATTTTATATAAACGATATAAATCAATTTTCCACAAGCATGTGTACGCGCGTTCTTTAATAATAACAAATAACATCAATAAAAACCAATTAAATATG
>NC_042494.1:127962204-127967656 GCF_005508785.2 Acyrthosiphon pisum
GTTTAAATGTCATCATAACAATGTACCATTAACTGATGGCGTTCCATATTAACTTTTAATTTAAAAAAGTTTCCACAATCATAACATTCGAAATCACCATTCTGAAATACAGTCATTTTTACTACCATCAAAAAAAAAATAATTGTTATGCTTTTCAAACCGTATGAGCAGTAGCTAAATCTTCACCACAACAGTCACAGTTATTTAATTCTTTCTTCATTGAATCATCATTCAAAACTAAAATTATAAAGACAAAAATTATTAAAACAACTGATATAATATCAAAATGATAAATATAATCTAATAATTACCAGTGGGTTCTTGAGGTTTCCGATCATGTGATGTCTTATGTCTTTTTAAACCAGGGAGGGTTTTGAATGTCCTCGGACATATATTACAAGCATGTTCTTGTGGATCGGGTTCAGGAACTATTTCTGGTTTTACTATTAACATAATAAAAATATTAATTAATGCTGCTATTTAGATTTATTTTGTATAGTGCAAGGTTTTTTGAAATTACTTATGCCAGGCCCATCTTCCTTTTCTACATCAAAGTCATACACATCTTCATTATTGTTGATATTTTTTTTATTTTTGATAACTTCGTAGTCTACACCATTTGGAATGTAATCATAATCATCAATAGCGTCATCATCTATATCTTGTAATATTGCTTCTAAATCTTCAGGTTCTGGGCTACGTTTCTCCATTTTAACTACTCTTGGTCGACCACGTTTTCTTGGTGCCGTTTCCATCTTTTGGCTATATTCAAAATAAGTAAAAAGTAAATATTTAAATTTTTAAACTATCATATTGTTTTGTTTTATAGAAATAGGGATTAAAACAACTTAATTGTTACAGAACAAGAGTAACAAGAGAATAATTATTTTATTTGATTGATAAACCAATAGGAAAGTATGTAAAATTGTGATTACAATGATAGAGTAGGTAGGTGCCATATTTGTTTAGGTAAATAAAAAAATTAAATACTTTTGTCCTGATTTTGATCACTTGGTTGTAGTAAGAAAAAATTCAAACCTAAGATTTATTTAATAGAAATATTTAAATCCGTGTAACAAGAATCAAAAAGTTAGAAAAGTAATGTGCATTGTATTGGTACATTTTCAAGGTAAAAGCGTGAGACACAAGTGGTTCATTGTATTGTACCTACCTACTAGAAGTAAGTTAAAATAAAATAATTTATTATAAATAAAAAAATTGGATTTCTTTATAACTACGACTCCTAACAATATTATAATCGATGGATGTAAAATAATTTACACTTGTGTACACATTCGTCACCTACCGCGCCCAAACTACTGCAGTCAAGTCAAAAACCAAAAGCCAATCAAACGATATTAATTTGTAACAAAACGACGGTACGCGAAACGTAAAACCGGATTAGAAAACTGTGCTCTTGCGGATTTCTGTTAAGCAATAACGAATTTTAATTTTTTTTTTCACGGTATATCGGAACGCAACATATCAGACACGGGCGCCTTGGACAGTGTCACGTCATCGGCAGCTACATACGTTGCCTATACGATAGGCCTAAAAAAAAAAAAAGGTAGGTTGTCGAGTGCGTGCGTGAGTGTACGCCTAATTGCATACACACACGTAAATCGACGACGCTAACCGTACAATGTCGTAACGGACCGTACGTGACTTGACGGTTTGTCCCGTCTTCAACACCGAACGCGGGCTGAAAGCGACTCACCTTTCTCGTCGTCCCTGTGCGAAACGGCGGCTGGGGCTGCAAACTGTCCGACGGACAGGAAAACGTGTCTCGGGACGGGCCAAAAGCGCAGCCGTGTCGGCGGCGCACACTGTTGAATGTTGCGCGAGCGGCGAGCCCCTTAAACGGCGTACAGTCGACAACACAGGCGTCACACGAGAGCAAGATGGCGAACTGAACAAAAGGTGCCAGGCGCAAACCGCAGATGCGGCAACGTAACACTCCCGGCCGTGCCCGGCGCTAAATTATCGTGCGCGCGGCGTATCAGCGGCTGCTACAGGCTGTCCCCGTTTCCCATAGGCACGGTCATAAAGAACATGGAGGGATAGATAATGTTTAATGTGTGCGCCCCTTTTGTTATTGATAACGACCGTCATAATCACGACTGACCGGTTTAAAATTTTAAACAATAATTATTGTTACAAATCGTTGTTTACGACTGTTTTCGATTATTGTCCATTTGTAAGTTACATGTTACCTACAACTTGGAATTTAGAACGTTTTCAATATTTTTAATAATACAATAATACACTGTTAAACTCGTATTTGAAACGATAAGGCTACAATCGGATTGAAGTCATATCGTCCTATTATATATTATCACGTGCGTTGTGCGCCAAAGCTCGTCGATCTGTATTAATTATAAAATATAATTAATACTTTTTAACGTGCATTCGTTGCCTTTTACTTAGTCCGCGGGCTGTTCACTCAAGGTTTGTAAATGTTGTCTTGTTTATTTTTTTTTTTAATTTTTACAACACGTATAATGACGCCCAGCTGCACAAATTCCTATAATATGATGATACATGCGCATTGAACAATTTTTGTTAAGCAATAAATTCACTACGTTTTTAATGTATTTAAATTTTAAATTTGTGTATGCAGTGCAAAATAATGAACAATTGTATCAACTCAATTCCCCCTTTTTCACCTCATTATTTATATCTAAATTTTTCAAATGTATACCTAACAAAAAAGTGTCTCGTTTCACTGTTGTTATTTTAGAATCATGAATACTTTTGAGATTACCCAGTCAATGAACTGGTACAAATCTAATGTCATGACTATGGACGATTGTGGAAAGCTAATTGCATATGGCTCAAGATCTATCATTGTATTAGTTAGTGGTTTGGATGGTAAAAGCGTCTATGATTTACAATATAACCGTCTTAGACTGAATACAAAATTGGGTTGTGGTCGTATTGGAGCTGTATCATTTTCTCCTAAAACTGATTTTTTAGAAGATGCACATTATTTGGCTTCTATAGATGAAGTTAATATTTACATCTGGAAAGTAAAAAGCATGGTCTGTGATCACATACATTCATTTGGAGTAAGTTGTTTTGCTTAAATTAGAATTGAATTATCTTGTTATAGTTAAATTGTTTTAAATTCAAACTGCAATAAAAAATAGTCTGTTACATTCGTATTTTTAGCTATAATTAATCATCGATAAATAATTGATCATTGATTTTTTCTCATATAGAATAAAAAAAGTAAGAACATAACTCTGGTGGATGTTACATGGTTGTATGGATGTTTAACCGTTGTAGCATTGTCAGATGCTGGGACTTTACACAAGTGGGATATTCAAGCATTAACAATGCGTAATTATACGTTAGATATTAAAGCATCACCTTTAACATTAGCAGCTTGCCCTCACAAAAAGAATTTAGTTGCTATAGGATGTAAAAATGGTCATCTATTTGTCTATGACCTAACTGGTATGGATAAATGATAATTCAAGAAATATTTAGAAATTTAGAGTTTACATTTTTTAGGTGATGGCAAATTATTACACAAATTGCATTACCATGAAAGAAATATAAATTCATTGGCTTGGTGTCCAGTTCCTTATAGTCCATTGAATTCTGATCAATCTGTTGAACCTTTATTACTAGCATCAATAGCATGTGATAGAACTGGTTTATGTATAAGTCGTGCTGGTTTAGATATGTTTAATGAAACTACCATTGCATTACCTATGAGACCAATGAGAAAATCTACATTCAGGTATATATGATACACTTTTATTGTTTTTCTTACACTTTTTTACCTAACTGCTGTTTTGGAATACATATTTAACATGTTCACTGCGGATGACGCCAAATGATGTCATTTTACACAGTTCACTTATGCTGAATGACTCCAATTGGCATCATTCCCCTTGTTATTAAATGCACTATAATTTGGTCAGCGTTACGATTAATTTTTTTGTTTTTCGACAGCGTCTTCTATAAGCATTTTTTCATAAACAAGTGCAAACCGTACAATGATATTTTAATTTTTCAATTTTTAGGAATTTTTTTTTTAAAACTCCAATTTTTTTCAGCGTCACGCTTAAGTACACACAAATATCATCCGCAGTGAACGTGTTAAATTTATACAATTTGACTTTTATAAATGTAAGACTATTTCATAATTAGATTTTGAATATTATATTTATTTTCAGAAATAAAAATAATTTAATTTGGAGCTGTGTTAAATGGATAAAACCTTCAATTCTTATTGTTACATCTGGTTTTGGAGAAATTATAAAAATAGAACTTAGACCAGATTTGGTATGTGGACCAATAGTGTCTTTGATTAGTGATTCCCACAAGGATATAATTTTTTCTATAGCATGTCCACGGTACGTATAACACTAAAATATAAACTGTTTCATTTGTGTAATCAATGGTATTTTTTGTAAATTAGGGAATCAACCAATCTTTATTTATGGTCATCGTGCATGGGTAGAAAATTAATTCGAACTCCCTTACTAAGGAGTAAAGAAGAGACCCCCGAATTACCATTGGAAGTTCCAACGCTTGGTGGTTTTGTGTATTGCTTTTCACTATCCCCAGTTAATTCAGCTGAGTAAGTATGCGACAAATATACCATTTATATTATTTTGTAGCATAATATAATATATTTTATACTTTCAATCATAATTAGCTTTGCATTTGGTCTTGGCGATGGAAGAATTTATTATTGGAATGTATCTAACAAACGTCAATTAGAACTAATTACACTGAGTCAGTCCGTAGACTCAAAAGTCTTATCTGTAAGTTAGACAGATTAATTTAGAACTTTTCTTACTAAAATATTGGCTGCCTGGTTAACTAGAAATATACAATTAATTAATATTATTTTAATATAATTTCCTTTTAGTTAGCATTTCATCCACAAGATGAAGGTTTGTTAGCATATGCTACAGGTGATGGACGTGTTGGAGTTTTTAATTTAACAAAAAAAAGGAATAATAATAATTTGTTAAAAACTGTACTTGCTAATCCAATTTACCGGTTATGTTGGGCACCATTTCCAAATACGAAAATGGTTAATGATGCAAAACTTGCTCTTTATGCAGTTGGTAATGGGCAAATTGTAATTTATAATGACATGAGTCTTTGGACAGGTAAGTCGTATTATGAATATAATATTATGATATTAAGCTTATAAATAAACCTAAAAAAATGTTGAGAAAATAATTAAACTTAACCTGGTTGAGAGAATGCCATTCTCCCCCTCCCTATGTCTTATCTATTTTAACAATTGAAAAATGCTCAAAACTTGCCTTAAAATTAAAATATCATAAATTCATGAGGCCCTATTCTTACTTTTTAATTTAATAACTTCAATCAACTTCAATATTAAAAATCACAGAATAAAATAGATTACTCTGAACTTATAATTTGGTATGCTACACATTAGTAAGTCGGAAAAAATCTAGAC
>NC_042494.1:127967756-128006984 GCF_005508785.2 Acyrthosiphon pisum
TCAGAGTAAGTAAAAAAAAAAATTAGAGAAGTGAGTATACACCGTATAACCCCCCCTCCTGACTGTCAGTGTATGAGACAGTTGTACTTTATCTGCTTACACAGAATAGTATATAGTGACATCTAGCGGTCAGTTGCTTGGGGCACGCATCCGTTATCGTTAAACTTAGAAACGAATGTCGTTCGGTCTACCACGTGCCAGTTTCTGCCAAACGTGATGTATATAAGCGACCAGTTGATGTACGAAGTATGTGGAGGACTGGAAAGTGACTAACATTCATAGAAAGCCACTGCAGGGCTGAGATTGAGATCTCTGACGGTATGAGGACTGAACACCCCTATGAGAGGAGGGTGGAAGGAGTCCCATTGAAAATGAATAGTGAGTCAACTTGAAAGTCCTCCCGTAAATTTTTTTAGACATTGTAACTAAAAAATAATTTCGAATTTATCAAGATTTTTACTTACTTTACTTATTTTTTAATTAAAAAATATGTATTTTCCATATTTTTTTAATAATTAAAAACAATAATAAACAATATTATTGTTGTAACTTAGTAAAAACAACATTTTTATTTTGATAGACTTAAATTTTCAATCATTTTTACTAGCAATTAGCAAACAAACATTATTTTCAATATAACAACATATAGGTAATACTGTACTAGTGTACTAAAAACCTAAATAAAATAGAATAAGGGGAAAAAGTAGGTAGTTGTAGGCAGTGGCGTGACTTTATTTAAGGCACGTGCCTCAGTTTAAACTTTAAAGGGTGGTGGGTGTCCTGGAGACTATACTCCGGCCCACGAGAGTCCATACGTAAACCGCGCATTCATATAGTAATACGTGACGTCTGTTTTCTCCCACCATGATGCCATTCCCACTATTCGGCAACGTGCCGATGCGCAGTGACGGACGCGTTCTGACATATGGACTCTCGTGGGCCGGAGTATAGAGGTATTTCACATATTATAATAATGTATTAAATGTGTACTAAGACTAGGCCAATCTTTCTCAGTTACCATTTACGTAAATACGTAATTACTTAAATAAGTAGGTATTTATAATTTATTACTTATATAAATTATTGTGCCTCATAAGTTAATGAAGTTCACCACGTCACTGGTTGTATGTATCGAGTGTATCTCGTCATTGAGTAGATAGGTCACCGTAATGCACCCGCCACCCGGAGACCAAATTTTGTAGACAATAGTACAATACAACATGTATATAATAATATGAATATAAAATTTGTTTACTGAATCTCTGTTACAAATTAACTGTATATATATAGAATAGTAGACTAATTGTAATAGTTTTAAACGTTGCATATTATATAATTATTAATTTTAGGTATGTATAATAATGCCGCATGTAATGTAATATATTATTATCTAATGTATAATTGTATGATTGTATAAAGAACAATTTGTATAAACATTATAAACAATATAAACAGTGATTGTGTAAGCATACTCATCCCACTTTTAACACTGAATAATATTCAAATTTTTAATTTATTTCATGTAAAATTTAAATCACAAATAATACTAAATTTTTCAAGGGGACGCTTTTTAACCACCGTATCAGGTAGGTGGACGGAGTCCTCCCGCGCCCTCAACTTTGACCCCTGCATATATGTATTTGATGTGCAGCATGGTGCATCTATGCCCTATTTGTTTAAAGGGACATACATTTCAATAGCCCCCAACATTGTATTTTTGAAATTATTTTTTGGCCTATATTTAGTACGAAAATTGTATGAATTTATACTATAAGAACCTCAATTTCGAGAATTTGCAAGGGGGGCTTTAGAAACGTTTCTCCTGCCCCCTCATTTCAAAAAATACTTATTTCTATTAAATTTCAACTTGATGTTTTAGTAAAAAATGTATACGAATTTGTTGTTATTATTATTATTTATGTAAATATTAGGTATTTAGTACAACATGCGTAAACTTGTACGAAGCTATGCAGCCTAACTATACATTTTAGAATCTAAAATGTACTTGTTTTATTAAATATGTGACCTCCAGACCTCCAGATCTTGTCTTATATTAAATAATACAAAATAATAAATATTGATAATTTGTTCAGTTAAATTAAGTAAAAATAATTAAAATTACCAATAACAATTTTTCCAACACGGAAATACTACTCCCAAAACATAGTATAACATAGTTAGGCTCGTTTTTATATATTTTTAAATATTCAAAATGCACTAATTAAGTTACGATAGTACGATAGCGTATATAGAAATAATTTTTGGGGTGGGCTATAGTAGATAGAAACTAGCAAATGATCTATTACTTAGAGGCTACTGTCTACTATATATTTAACAGTTTCTATAAATATATTCGTATTTGTTATTTTTCAACAGGCTATGAAGTATTAGGTATAATAGGGTTAGGATATTTATGCATTAAAAAATGTATGAATATGTATGCACTTATGCACTAAAAATCATCTAAATATGCATGAAAAATTTGAAAAATAAGCATTAAAAAATAAAGACATTTTTTGGACAAAAAATGCAATAAACATTTGTTATTATAGACAAATTGAAAATTTTTGTGTTTGATATTAATTGTTGTTTATCATTTTTTTCTTTTTGTTTACTTAATCGAATATGTTTAGCGGTGTTCATATGCTGTTCAACAGTAAACCGACGTTCACTGCCGACCTTAATTTCGCATAATTTGCAATAAAGGATTGAACCATCGGTAGTTATAACATGCTCTCCAAATTCTTTTACAAAACCTCTTAGTCGGTTAGAACAAGAGCTTTTAACTTTAGGCATAACTGAGTGATTTAATAAATCAAATATACGTTCACGACAAAATACGAAACGTGCAATATACGGTACTCTACAGCGGTCGTAGACAAGATGGAAACTAACTATAAATTATTAAACGTTCTGTTAAAATTGTAATGCATTACTTATGGCTCGCAGTTTTAAGATAAGTTTTGACTGTGATAATTGACGAGGCTTATCGAAAATTCTATTTAAGTAGGTACCTTTACTACGTATAGGTATAAGCATATTGAATTCTCAACAATAAATAAGTGATAATATGTGAAATACTGAATACAGATAGGTAATCAAACTTATATAAGATTCAGTAAAATATATAAAATTACGGTTATTTATTAAAATTTTTAATTAGAAAATTAAAACTTATGTCTAATAAAATATGACATAATATAGCAAAATGTAAAAATTTGGTTTTTATTTTCATGGTTTTTTTCCTTGTTTTTTTTTTCCTGTGTGCGGCAAGAGCGACCAACAATTTAAAGGCGGCAAAAAAGTCGCTGATAAAGTTAGTCGAATAACTATTAATTATTTTAGTTTACGAATTTACGTTGTCTGAATATGTAAATTCGTAACGAAATTAAGACTATTAGGCTGGGGCTTCACACGGCGTGTTTCCGTCCAATTAAAAACATGCGTTGGTTTATATGGGAGCAGCTATATGTACACGACGGACGTAATACGCCGCATTTTCATCCTTGGCGGAAAACGGCGGTCGGTTTGATTCATTGGGAGGGAACGCTTTAAATTTTTGCGTATAGACATTAATACAATAAAAACATTTGGTGAAAATTTCAAGTCTACCTCCGCAACCACATTTCATTATCGTACCTATAGGTTTAGTTATTTACTAAAAATAATATGTAGGTAGGTAATATAGGTATTAGATAATAGGAAGGTGCAACTTTTTATTTCCTTTTGCACATTTAACAATTTTGTTTGATGAAAACTGTTACTTATGGTTCACGGAAAAGAACAATATTCAGACTAGTCCTACTGTCCTTAGTATATATAGACATATATTTTAAACATATTAACAGTGTATAGCGCATATAACCTCGACTGACGACTGTGCATTATTGTTGTTATTTTTTCGATATTATTAATACAGAAAATCCGTTGTTTTAAATTTTAATAATCATTTTTGAAAAAATTATGTCGAAAAAAAATAATGAAGCCGCAGTTGGTATTTTTTTCTGTTGTTGGTGACAATTTGATTTGATTTTAACGGAACCGTTTTTCTGTAGTCATAATTTCATAGTTGCGCAACATCTATCAATGGTACTGACTACTGAGTACTGACGACGAATATGTAGGTATATTATATTATAATTATTGTAGAAACTTAAAACAAGTTATAAACTGACACATAAGAAAATTAAATTTAAAAAAAAATGTTATAGGTAGGTTACTCGAGGTACGGACTTAAGGTCAATTATAAGTTACGATTAACTATTTATTTAAATATTAAGAATACTGCCTTAAAAATCAAATGTTTGGCGTACTCAATTTTTCTTGGTAAACTAATAGGTAGGTAGGTACCTAAGATGAGTCTAATTTATCTACAACTAATATACATGCAATTGATAATGAACTGCATCATAGATCACAATAATACAATCCATACATTTTAAGTCATTGGTGTATGCACACTGCACAGCATAATATACTTAAAAATAATTACTAAAAAATGAACCACTACAATTATTGTAGTTGTTCACTTTTAGTTTTTTTTAACATTAAATATTATAATGTTTTTTGTTTTATGGGTACCAACTGCCAATATATAAAAATAGATACTGCAAATACAAAATAATAGAAATATGTTTACTATCACATAATATAATATATTATGTATGGATAAAGTGCACTTTTGGACTATGGAAAATTTTTACTATATGAAACATATCATTATGTAACTATAATAAAACTAACAAGGAATTGGTATGATAAAGGTATTATTTAAAAACATTACAATTTTTTTTACATATTAATTATTTATTAAATACAATCCATGCCATACACCTAAATTTTATAAGAATATTATGATAACTAAAATAATAATCTAAATTAAAATAATAATATAAATTAAAATACCAAAAAAAAAAAAAAAAATTAATTCCACAATAGTTATTACTTTTACAAAATAAGGTGCATTTTCTCAGAAATATAAAATATAAAGTATTTAATAGTTAAAAATATTAACCTTAGTATTTACTATTTAATAAAAAACAGGAAACTGACATAATATGCTGATAATTTTAATATAGGTAAATCAAATAATATAAACTTAAAACTAATAATATTTAAAACTTACATTTCTAGCGTAAATTTAAACAATTATAAAAATAAAGTCTGACCTTTGATAAATGAGTTTTAACAACCGAGTGAAAGTGGACAAAAATTAAAAACAATTTTAATATGATTGGATTCTATACTACGCCTTTGCCAATTTTAAAACATGTTCAATAACTTCCTCAATTGTTTGGTTGTTGAGTAGTGTTTGAATAGCTGAATCATCAATGATAATTGAAAATAATTGTTTTGAATTCTCCCTAAGTCTAGTCATGTATGAAGCATCTTCAGTGGCTGTAGGAGAGTGACCGCATCTCCTAAAATAAAATAAAAACTATTACTTTATCACAAATATTGACATAGATACTAAAAAATGAACAATGTGCTAAGCCTATTTATTTTACCAAACAAACTTAAAATATTTGTAGAAATGTAATTTTGAATATTATGCATCTATGCTATATATAAAATATAATATTCGTTAGTAGAAAAAAAAACTTAGTAGCGATGTATAAAAAGATAACATTCATATAACTAAATTACATCTCTAAGAATTTACAAATGTACATACTTTATCACAGATTCAATTAAATGATCAACTGTTGTTCCTGGCCAGCCAAATTCTTTAAGCGTACTCTCATCTACTAATACGGTTAGCAATTCCATTAGTGATTCTGCCAAAGTGTTGTTTTGATTGGATTCTTCACTTGTGGTTGACCCATTATCTTCTAATTCATCAATACTTTCATCGTCACCCTCTCTATCATTGTCAATTTCATCAGAATCGTTTTGGTCATTTTTATCTTTCTTCCCGACCCCCGAAAGCTGAGCTTCTAGTTTTTTCTTTTCAGCATCAGCCATTATTTCAGCTAACATATCTCTATGTTTTGAACGCATATGACGTAATAAACAATCTTGACGGATAAATGCACGACCACATTCATCACATGCTCGTGGAGGCTCTTTAGTATGTGTTAATAAGTGAATTTTTAATGAAGACTTCATTGCAAACCGTTTGTCACAAATAGGACATGCATGAGCTTTAATACCAGAATGAACAATATTATGTCTTTGTACATCTTCTTTTCGCAGTAATGCCTTGTTGCATACAGTACACATAAATGGTTGAGCTCCTTCATGGATATATCTGGTATGAAGTGTTAAACGCGAACGACGATTAAAAGATTTTCCACAAATATCACATGTAAAACCGTTTTCACCTGAAATTTTTTTTAATAATTATAGCTTAAAAATTCAATAACCAGTTTTTACTTATATACCTGTGTGATGGAATAAATGAGCACGCAATTGTGAAATTTGTATAAAGGTCTTGCCACAGAATTCACAAGAATGTGGTTTAAGGGCGGTATGTGTTTTGATATGACGATTTAAAGTTTCCTTGGCCGCAAACTTAGCGAAACACTAAAACAGTTTTAAAATTATAAAATACTCAATGTAATTAATATATGAATAAAAAACTCACTTGTTGACATTCATAAGGACGTTCACCGGTATGAATTCTTCGATGTTTTTTCATGGCTCCACTGGACGGAAAACGTTTAACACATAAATCACATTGATATGGTCTGTAACCTATATACAAAATAAAATATATAGTTCAATCATAAGACATATAATATATCTTTATTTGTCTCACACCAGAAACTGATAAACAATTACCTTTAATTGCAATCCTACAGTATTGATGTTAGCATAAACATATACAGAAAATAAGAAATGTAGGTAATATATTGAATTACAAAAAATATTTAAATTTACCTAAATGACTTCTTCTATGAACTGTTAATAATGCAGAGCCAACAAATTCCTTATTACAATATTCACAGTTATAAGTACGTTTCTTTTTAGTTTGACCAGCATGAGCACGTAAATGTTCTCTTAGATTATCCTTTCGATTAAAAACTTTTCCACAAACCTTAAATGTATTCATTATAAATTAAATTATTCACGATTTATAAATAGATTATATTTACTTGACAAGGAAATTTAGGTTTTTCTGAACCATCGCAACCAGTTTGCATATTATGACGTACAAGATGATATTTTCTACTGAATGATGTAAAGCAAACGGGACACGAATAAGGTTTTAAAGTTCCTAAAAACAGTCCATATATTTATAATTAGTATAATAAGTATAATATTAAAAATATATATATATTTACCGGCATGAGCATACAAATGTTGAGATAACGTTTCTTTGTCCTTACAATTGAAGTCACAAGTGGGACAGTTTAAAATGTCATCATAACAATGTACCATTAACTGATGGCGTTCCATATTAACTTTTAATTTAAAAAAGTTTCCACAATCATAACATTCGAAATCACCATTCTGAAATACAGTCATTTTTACTACCATCAAAAAAAAAATAATTGTTATGCTTTTCAAACCGTATGAGCAGTAGCTAAATCTTCACCACAACAGTCACAGTTATTTAATTCTTTCTTCATTGAATCATCATTCAAAACTAAAATTATAAAGACAAAAATTATTAAAACAACTGATATAATATCAAAATGATAAATATAATCTAATAATTACCAGTGGGTTCTTGAGGTTTCCGATCATGTGATGTCTTATGTCTTTTTAAACCAGGGAGGGTTTTGAATGTCCTCGGACATATATTACAAGCATGTTCTTGTGGATCGGGTTCAGGAACTATTTCTGGTTTTACTATTAACATAATAAAAATATTAATTAATGCTGCTATTTAGATTTATTTTGTATAGTGCAAGGTTTTTTGAAATTACTTATGCCAGGCCCATCTTCCTTTTCTACATCAAAGTCATACACATCTTCATTATTGTTGATATTTTTTTTATTTTTGATAACTTCGTAGTCTACACCATTTGGAATGTAATCATAATCATCAATAGCGTCATCATCTATATCTTGTAATATTGCTTCTAAATCTTCAGGTTCTGGGCTGCGTTTCTCCATTTTAACTACTCTTGGTCGACCACGTTTTCTTGGTGCCGTTTCCATCTTTTGGCTATATTCAAAATAAGTAAAAAGTAAATATTTAAATTTTTAAACTTCCATATTGTTTTGTTTTATAGAAATAGGGATTAAAACAACTTAATTGTTACAGAACAAGAGTAACAAGAGAATAATTATTTTATTTGATTGATAAACCAATAGGAAAGTATGTAAAATTGTGATTACAATGATAGAGTAGGTAGGTGCCATATTTGGTTAGGTAAATAAAAAAATTAAATACTTTTGTCCTGATTTTGATCACTTGGTTGTAGTAAGAAAAAATTCAAACCTAAGATTTATTTAATAGAAATATTTAAATCCGTGTAACAAGAATCAAAAAGTTAGAAAAGTAATGTGCATTGTATTGGTACATTTTCAAGGTAAAAGCGTGAGACACAAGTGGTTCATTGTATTGTACCTACCTACTAGAAATAAGTTAAAATAAAATAATTTATTATAAATAAAAAAATTGGATTTCTTTATAACTACGACTCCTAACAATATTATAATCGATGGATGTAAAATAATTTACACTTGTGTACACATTCGTCACCTACCGCGCCCAAACTACTGCAGTCAAGTCAAAAACCAAAAGCCAATCAAACGATATTAATTTGTAACAAAACGACGGTACGCGAAACGTAAAACCGGATTAGAAAACTGTGCTCTTGCGGATTTCTGTTAAGCAATAACGAATTTTAATTTTTTTTTTCACGGTATATCGGAACGCAACATATCAGACACGGGCGCCTTGGACAGTGTCACGTCATCGGCAGCTACATACGTTGCCTATACGATAGGCCTAAAAAAAAAAAAAGGTAGGTTGTCGAGTGCGTGCGTGAGTGTACGCCTAATTGCATACACACACGTAAATCGACGACGCTAACCGTACAATGTCGTAACGGACCGTACGTGACTTGACGGTTTGTCCTGTCTTCAACACCGAACGCGGGCTGAAAGCGACTCACCTTTCTCGTCGTCCCTGTGCGAAACGGCGGCTGGGGCTGCAAACTGTCCGACGGACAGGAAAACGTGTCTCGGGACGGGCCAAAAGCGCAGCCGTGTCGGCGGCGCACACTGTTGAATGTTGCGCGAGCGGCGAGCCCCTTAAACGGCGTACAGTCGACAACACAGGCGTCACACGAGAGCAAGATGGCGAACTGAACAAAAGGTGCCAGGCGCAAACCGCAGATGCGGCAACGTAACACTCCCGGCCGTGCCCGGCGCTAAATTATCGTGCGCGCGGCGTATCAGCGGCTGCTACAGGCTGTCCCCGTTTCCCATAGGCACGGTCATAAAGGACATGGAGGGATAGATAATGTTAAATGTGTGCGCCCCACGGTTAAAGATATACGTATATAGTATATCTTTAACCGTGGTGCGCCCCTTTTGTTATTGATAACGACCGTCATAATCACGACTGACCGGTTTAAAATTTTAAACAATAATTATTGTTACAAAATAATCGTTGTTTACGACTGTTTTCGATTATTGTCCATTTGTAAGTTACATGTTACCTACAACTTGGAATTTAGAACGGTTTCAATATTTTTAATAATACAATAATACACTGTTAAACTCGTATTTGAAACGATAAGGCTACAATCGGATTGAAGTCATATCGTCCTATTATATATTATCACGTGCGTTGTGCGCCAAAGCTCGTCGATCTGTATTAATTATAAATTATAATTAATACTTTTTAACGTGCATTCGTTGCCTTTTCCTTAGTCCGCGGGCTGTTCACTCAAGGTTTGTAAATGTTGTCTTGTTTATTTTTTTTTTAATTTTTACAACACGTATAATGACGCCCAGCTGCACAAATTCCTATAATATGATGATACATGCGCATTGAACAATTTTTGTTAAGCAATAAATTCACTACGTTTTTAATGTATTTAAATTTTAAATTTGTGTATGCAGTGCAAAATAATGAACAATTGTATCAACTCAATTCCCCCTTTTTCACCTCATTATTTATATCTAAATTTTTCAAATGTATACCTAACAAAAAAGTGTCTCATTTCACTGTTGTTATTTTAGAATCATGAATACTTTTGAGATTACCCAGTCAATGAACTGGTACAAATCTAATGTCATGACTATGGACGATTGTGGAAAGCTAATTGCATATGGCTCAAGATCTATCATTGTATTAGTTAGTGGTTTGGATGGTAAAAGCGTCTATGATTTACAATATAACCGTCTTAGACTGAATACAAAATTGGGTTGTGGTCGTATTGGAGCTGTATCATTTTCTCCTAAAACTGATTTTTTAGAAGATGCACATTATTTGGCTTCTATAGATGAAGTTAATATTTACATCTGGAAAGTAAAAAGCATGGTCTGTGATCACATACATTCATTTGGAGTAAGTTGTTTTGCTTAAATTAGAATTGAATTATCTTGTTATAGTTAAATTGTTTTAAATTCAAACTGCAATAAAAAATAGTCTGTTACATTCGTATTTTTAGCTATAATTAATCATCGATAAATAATTGATCATTGATTTTTTCTCATATAGAATAAAAAAAGTAAGAACATAACTCTGGTGGATGTTACATGGTTGTATGGATGTTTAACCGTTGTAGCATTGTCAGATGCTGGGACTTTACACAAGTGGGATATTCAAGCATTAACAATGCGTAATTATACGTTAGATATTAAAGCATCACCTTTAACATTAGCAGCTTGCCCTCACAAAAAGAATTTAGTTGCTATAGGATGTAAAAATGGTCATCTATTTGTCTATGACCTAACTGGTATGGATAAATGATAATTCAAGAAATATTTAGAAATTTAGAGTTTACATTTTTTAGGTGATGGCAAATTATTACACAAATTGCATTACCATGAAAGAAATATAAATTCATTGGCTTGGTGTCCAGTTCCTTATAGTCCATTGAATTCTGATCAATCTGTTGAACCTTTATTACTAGCATCAATAGCATGTGATAGAACTGGTTTATGTATAAGTCGTGCTGGTTTAGATATGTTTAATGAAACTACCATTGCATTACCTATGAGACCAATGAGAAAATCTACATTCAGGTATATATAATACACTTTTATTGTTTTTCTTACACTTTTTTACCTAACTGCTGTTTTGGAATACATATTTAACATGTTCACTGCGGATGACGCCAAATGATGTCATTTTACACAGTTCACTTATGCTGAATGACGCCAATTGGCGTCATTCCCCTTGTTATTAAATGCACTATAATTTGGTCAGCGTTACGATTAATTTTTTTGTTTTTCGACAGCGTCTTCTATAAGCATTTTTTCATAAACAAGTGCAAACCGTACAATGATATTTTAATTTTTCAATTTTTAGGAATTTTTTTTTTAAAACTCCAATTTTTTTCAGCGTCACGCTTAAGTACACACAAATATCATCTGCAGTGAACGTGTTAAATTTATACAATTTGACTTTTATAAATGTAAGACTATTTCATAATTAGATTTTGAATATTATATTTATTTTCAGAAATAAAAATAATTTAATTTGGAGCTGTGTTAAATGGATAAAACCTTCAATTCTTATTGTTACATCTGGTTTTGGAGAAATTATAAAAATAGAACTTAGACCAGATTTGGTATGTGGACCAATAGTGTCTTTGATTAGTGATTCCCACAAGGATATAATTTTTTCTATAGCATGTCCACGGTACGTATAACACTAAAATATAAACTGTTTCATTTGTGTAATCAATGGTATTTTTTGTAAATTAGGGAATCAACCAATCTTTATTTATGGTCATCGTGCATGGGTAGAAAATTAATTCGAACTCCCTTACTAAGGAGTAAAGAAGAGACCCCCGAATTACCATTGGAAGTTCCAACGCTTGGTGGTTTTGTGTATTGTTTTTCACTATCCCCAGTTAATTCAGCTGAGTAAGTATGCGACAAATATACCATTTATATTATTTTGTAGCATAATATAATATATTTTATACTTTCAATCATAATTAGCTTTGCATTTGGTCTTGGCGATGGAAGAATTTATTATTGGAATGTATCTAACAAACGTCAATTAGAACTAATTACACTGAGTCAATCCGTAGACTCAAAAGTCTTATCTGTAAGTTAGACAGATTAATTTAGAACTTTTCTTACTAAAATATTGGCTGCCTGGTTAACTAGAAATATACAATTAATTAATATTATTTTAATATAATTTCCTTTTAGTTAGCATTTCATCCACAAGACGAAGGTTTGTTAGCATATGCTACAGGTGATGGACGTGTTGGAGTTTTTAATTTAACAAAAAAAAGGAATAATAATAATTTGTTAAAAACTGTACTTGCTAATCCAATTTACCGGTTATGTTGGGCACCATTTCCAAATACGAAAATGGTTAATGATGCAAAACTTGCTCTTTATGCAGTTGGTAATGGGCAAATTGTAATTTATAATGACATGAGTCTTTGGACAGGTAAGTCATATTATGATATTAAGCTTATAAATAAACCTAAAAAAATGTTGAGAAAATAATTAAACTTAACCTGGTTGAGAGAATGCCATTCCCCCCTCCCTATGTCTTATCTATTTTAACAATTGAAAAATGCTCAAAACTTGCCTTAAAATTAAAATATCATAAATTCATGAGGCCCTATTCTTACTTTTTAATTTAATAACTTCAATCAACTTCAATATTAAAAATCACAGAATAAAATAGATTACTCTGAACTTATAATTTGGTATGCTACACATTAGTAAGGTGGAAACAATCAAACAACTAATACGGGTGTGACAAGATCTTCTAAAAAATTCATTTTTTAGTATATACAGCCGATTTTTAAGAGGATGGATACAGGGAATTTTAAATGTAAAATATTAAATACTGATTAAAAATAATGTGCAAGTGGTTCCTTGTCAATACAATTGTTGGTAGTTTCAAAAATTAAATAGAGACTCGGTTTTGTATGAAAATGAACTAATTAAGGTTACAGATTTTGATGTATGATTGTATTATGATTAGTCATATCTAAGAAACCAAATGTATAGATAATAAAGGAGAAAACATTTTTCTGTTGTATCTTTTTTATTTTTAAATTATGTTGTAAAAACATAAATAACTGTTTAATATTTATTATGATATAAGAAAATAAAAATACTACTACACAACTAATATTATTTTTATAGTGTATAAATATAATTTTTCAGCTGTGACTTGACTTGTAGTAAAAAAAAAACATATATTTCAGATCCATTTCATTTAAAAGATTATACTCAATTTAATGAAATTGAAGATAAGCTAACAACGCCCGTTAAACGTATTGAAATGGCTTGGAAACCAAATTATGATGTGGTTGCAATAGGAAATTCAAATGGGTATTTTGAATAATTAAAGCACATTTATTACCTGACAGTTTTTACATTTTAATTTTGTTATAGGAGCATTTATTTATTAGATGGAAATACATTAAAACTTAAACATGTAGTGAATGGTCATGATCAATCTGTTGAGTGTATTATCTGGCATCCAACACATGTAACTTCTGATTATAGTGAAGAATCCAAATATAAAAATTATTTTGCATCAAGTTCACACTGCATTAGAGTCCATCAACTTAACGAAGGTACTTCTTATTTACGATCTTTGTTTAAACTATTTATTGTTTAATTTAATTTTTCAGATTGTACGCCGTCATTGGTTGTTGAATTTAAAGGACACAAAGAAAAAATCAATGAACTAGCATGGAGTCCTCATCATAATTTAATACTTTTGAGTTGTTCAAATGATTTTACTGCCAAAGTATGTTGATTTTTGCCATATTATTTAAATTAATAGGATTATACATAATTTAAAAAATGTATATAAATATATAAATGTGTATACCTCAATGTTAAAACTATTAAATAATATTTATAATGATATAATTTACTAAAAGTGCTGTTGTCATCCAATATTGTAGTAAATTAATACTAGGATTTCATCATTGAGCCTTTTGAATTTTCATGGGCAATTTTAATATATTATAGAATAATTAAAATATAATGTTTAAATGATTTAACAAGTGGTCCTAATGGCACCCAACTACTTTACAACAGGTAGGGCAAAATTAACCACCTATTAACATGTAAAAATACATTACTAAAAGTAAACAACAAGCAAACATATTTAATTATAAAATTTTATTTTATTTATTTATATTATTTATAATTTTTTGTTTTACTGTTTTTGTATATTATTGCTATTAAATGTATTTACTATAAATAACATTCAAAATTTAATATTTGGTTTCTTAAATTAAAATTTTAGTATCTTTAGTATATATATTTGTAATTTCAGGTATGGAATGTGGAAAAATGTACACTTATTGGAGTTTATTCTAAACATTTATCCACTGTGTTGTGTGGAATATTCTCACCTTGTGATGCTGATATAGTATTTACTGGCTCTGCTGATCACTCTATCCATTCATGGCGATTATCAAAAGATTTACACAATTATACAACTGAGTTCAAAAGTAAAATGAATGCTTATAAATATTTATTATTGTTTACTAGTATTGGGTTATCAAATTGACAATATTTTTATATTTTAGAAAATCAAGATACTCCTAATATTGTTAAAGAAAAAATTGTTACAAAAGTTGCTGATAATTCTACGACTGGTATTTATTTAGTTTTTACTATATTTCTAACAACATAGTATAACACATTTTAAAATATTGTCTTTGGTCGGAATTTTATGTACTTCAAGGTAATACCTATGACATCTTAAGATGTTATCTAATTCTATAAATTTAAAAAGAAAATAATATAATCTCATTCACTAATAAATCTTAGATATTGCCTTGTAATTAATCTATACTTATACCCCATTTCCAAAGAAAATACCCACATTCTGTGCATTTCAACTGACATCTATACTCTATTCACAACAAGAATAGTTTGCATTCATGCTTCGTAATTGAGCTTGGCACTGCAATCGAGTGGCTGATTTGTTAACTATTCGATAATAGTGATAATTTTGGAGGCATCTGTAGCGGGGATTGATGCGCGAACAACAATGGCTTTCGTCAGCTGCCGGGTCTGTTCTTATTCTGAATAGAGTATACAGCAATATTGATGTCTAATAATCACTTGCCACACAATAATCCCAGAATGCATCGGTATAATTGTACAGACTTGTCTGACCTGATATTGTAGCCAGGAAATACTGGGTGTTATGTGCTGAAATATGCTCAGTACCAGATGAAAACCCATCTGCAGCCTGGGTATTCTCTTTTGAAATAGAGGAAATAAGAGTATTAAAAAACATGCTCTACATTTTAGTGGATTTTATATGTCAAAACTATCTGAGTTTTAATACTTAAATGAGAATCACTTATTATGACACTGGTTGTTATATTTTTTATTGGGCCATAGATGTAATATATAATTATTAATTATTTGCTTTTAGGTATATACTATTAATTATCAAACTTCCATTATCGATTAGTTTAGTACAGAGGTTCTCAAACTCATACCTACTTTTGAATGTGACTGGTCTGCAATATTCATTTAGCATATTCAAAAAAAAAGTGTTTGAGAACATCTGGTATAATGTATCATAACTTAATTGGTCTTTATTTATATTTATTGTAATTACAGATTCAAGCAAAGAACAATCAAATAAAATTCAACAGTTTCCATTATCAAGTTATGAACTTTTTATTGGAAAACATTTAGAAAAAGCTGTAGATAAATTTATCAATTCAAAGTATTTAAACAATGTGTCAGTAGATGAAGAAATAAATTATTTGGCATTTTTTGGTACAAATACTGAAATGAAACAGTTTTTAGTTAATGAATGTAAGTTAAAAAATTATTAATACTAGAATGTTGTAATTGTGTGTAACCCATAATTTTTTGAAGTTGAAGTCAAACCATCATGAAATTTTACGTTAAAATTTGAAATAAATCATGAATTAAATCTAGGGATTCCTGCCTGAAGCTATTCTTATATGGAACAGTGTTTAGAATAAAAATAACATTTTAATTTAAATTTAATTTACACAAATAATAGATTTTCTTGCCAAACATAATACTGATATACCGTATGTTCACTGGCTTGGAAATACACAATTTCTTGGCAGACTTTGGGATTAGTTTTACAAGCTAGGAGATATCTAAATAAGATATTTATCGGAACATTCCAAATATTTTAACCTCTCAGACGACCAGACCACAGTATGTGCATGTACAGTTCAACTTGTATTATTTTATAATAGTATTGATTATATATAAATAATCAGTAAATATTATTTAATAAAAAAATAAATACAAGCTATACTGATCATGTGGAAATCTAGAGGGTAAAAAATTTGAAATGTTTTTATAAATGTGTATATTAATCAAGCCATGAAATTGAGTGTTTCTTATATTGTTATCAGAGCCAGCTTTAACGTGAAGGAATGTCTGGGGCAAATTGTTTTAGTCAAGGCCTTAGAATATATTATTTTTTTATAGCATGAGGCCCAAAATGTTATACAAGTGCGAGAGACCTGGTGCAGGGGCTCCTAATGTTATACACACGGTGTACATTATAGGCAACATTTGGAGTACAATATTATGGCTTACTTTGTAGTAATTGTTATGTATTTTAATGGTAAATTTGTATATAGTACATCGAGCATATGATACCTGCTCTTAATTTTTGTGATGGCATTTATAATAATAATTATGACTAAAAGTTTTAACTAGTTATTAGTATTTTAGTTAATTATGATAATAATTTCCAAATTCTCTTAATAATATGTAAAAATGTAATTTACTTAGGCTTATATATAGTTTAAATTACTTACTATTTTTTATAAAATTGTAAGAGTTCTAACATTTTAAAGTCTTATTCATAAGAATAACAAATTTAAATAACTATACAATTAATTAATTTTTTTTGTGTAGACAGTGCATTAAGAAAAAAGTCTTCAAATCAAATTATTCCTTGTATGAACAATATAAATATATGGGGTCAAAACTTAGAAGGTTATTTTAAGGATGCAATTGCAACAAAAACTATCAGTGATTGGATGATAGCTGTTGCCCCAAGTGTTAGTTATGAGTATGTGCTATTATATTTTCAAATGGATGAAAATGTCAATATTAAATTTGTATATTTATATATATAGATTATGGACTAAAATGTGTGATGTATATGCCAGTCAACTAGAAGATGTTGGAGAAGTTACTAAAGCATCAACATATTTAGTAGCTATAAAAAAATATGATGAAGCTGCAACGATGTTACTAAAAAATAATTTGTTCCGCGAAGCTTTAGCAGTCGTTAAGAGCCAAGATAAGCAAAATGATGAGATTGTATTAGAAATAACTAAAAAGTGGGGTGAATACAATATTCTTCACGGGCATCCCAAAGAAGCTGCTCATTGGTTAGAATATTTTTATAAATCTAATATTAAAAATTATATGTTTATTTAAATTGTTAAATTATGAAATTATTTTTTAGTTTTCTGAGTATTGGTGATACGCGAAATGCTATTTTATGCCTTATAAAAATTAAGCAAGTTAAAGAATTGTCATTAGCTGCCAAGTTAGCTAGGTATATAGATGAAGATATGGAAGAGTCATTGGTTGTTAATTTATTGAAAACCGAATATTTTAGACATCATACATGGAATGAAGCTAGAGAGCTTCTAAAAAATCATCCTAAACTTGATGTAAGTTATTTTCATTAAGTTAGAGATACTATACTAATATTACCCTAAACAATGCATCAATAAGTTATATTATTTTCTTTTTAGTAAATTATTAATGAAATTAGTTTTTCAAAAAATAAACTTCAAATGCTTTTTTTGACAGTTTGTCTAGAGATGGTAGCAGATAATGTAATTGTTATATATTTATTGTATTTGCATTGTGAATGCATTAAACATTTTGGTTTTGCTATTAGTTATTATAAATGTATAACCTCTTTTCATTAGGTGCTATCTTAAAGGAGCACAAAACACAAAATGAAGTGAGCAACTTTAATATGTATCTTTATACAGTTATATCGAGTCCGACCCAATGACTTCTCCCGGCAATTATAAATACCAAACTAATATCTCCTTAAATACAATTTTTTTTACATTGAATTTTGACCAAAACATTTTTTTTTGCGGTCTGTGCTCCTTCAAGTTAATATATTTATCCATGATTATATTAAATATTAAAATTATTTAAAAATATAAATTAGTTAAGTTATATTTGCATCTCATTTTAAATTTTGTTTTAAAATTTCATGGTGATTGTTTTTTTTTTCAGTATTTAAACATGTGGACTGGTGTTCATGAAGCAATGTATGAGTTAGATCCCAAAGTAACTCATATTATAATTAAAAACTGGATTTGCGCTACACCAAACGAGGAAAATTGTTCAATTTTAAATTATATTTTGGAGCATGTAGAGAATAAACCAGATTATTATGACAAATTACTAAAAATAGTGGGGTCAGAATTCATTTCTGATGCTTCACTTTTGATGCCAATGGTAAAGTAAATTATTTTTTTGTGTATAGAAACATTGTTTTTTTATTTTTTTTTTTTAAGTGGTCTTGCTACCACTGTTATTTGTTAGTAGTAAATTATTATTATCGTGAGTGAAAATCAATGTGAAAACCACTCTCGTATGTGCATACACATGTCAATAACTCGATAATACTATAATATTCATTTTACTACAACTTACTTATTGTTTAGACAAAATTAATGTTAGTTAACGTTGTCCGATTTTGTTTCTAAAAAAAATATTGAATTCAGCAGGAAAATTTCTGAAGATTGTACGAAACATTTTTCGTATGAAGTACTTTTCTTTCTTTTTATTTTTATTTTAATTATGATTTTAAAATTTCATATTTTAAAGTTACAGCTAACAATAATATAAGTGTCAATTTTTATAAAGTGTTCCATACAAATTATTGACAATTATCTGTAGAGCTCAAATTTTTTTCCAAAATTCCAAAATCGGACAACTTAAACTAACTTTAATTTTGAAAAATGTATGGTCTTTTGGGCTAAAATTGACAGAAGTAGCGAGGCCTCTTAAATACACAGGTAAATTTACAAGTTGACTCAAAACCAATTTTTAGAATTTTTTATGTAGTTGGGAAATGGATTTTTTTATATTTATGTAGAATTATATTTTTCTATACCTAACTATTGTTAGTTAAAAAAGTTTCTTGTATTACTATAAATTGAACTTAATATGATAAAATGGAATGAAAATAAAACAACTATAAGTCTTATAGACAACCCGACAGACAGGCAATTCGCTTTAAATAATGTTGTTTCTCTCTAATAATTATTATTAATTTTCTTTTATAGATTACTGTATTCTTAGCGGGCCAGTTCTGTTTAATAGCTTTACAGTATCAAAAAACTGGAATGTTCACTTTAGATTCTCAAACGCGTTTAATAAAATGTTTTGCACTTGCATATAACTATGAAACAGTGTATACAGATTCCAATTCAAAATTTAATAAGATCCTTTCTAGATTGATTATGTGGATTTTCCCTAAAGGTAATCATCTATATTAATAAAATTATCTTGATAAATCATGTTATTTTGTTTTTATTTCTATTTATTATTTTAGGACCTTTAACATTGGATTCATATGTACATTT
This sequence comes from Acyrthosiphon pisum, assembly GCF_005508785.2. NCBI lineage: Eukaryota > Metazoa > Arthropoda > Insecta > Hemiptera > Aphididae > Acyrthosiphon > Acyrthosiphon pisum. Next base: position 127,987,472 of record NC_042494.1, read on the forward strand.
TGAATTGAACGACAACTTGATAAAATCAATCCGAGCTTATTTATGTTATACTTGTTTTTCATGGTTGAAACCTTTGTATACTAGTATAAACAAAAAACTAAACTTGCCAGTTGATGAAGATATTTCTGACAATGAAAAATATTTCAGTGAAATTATTATTTTAACTCAACAATTTCAACAGTTACTTAACAATTATATTCATGATATAATGGATTTAGAAACTTCAAACTACTTTAAAGCTAAAAAAGAAATTGAACGCATAAATCAGTTACTGACTACTAGCTCTACTGAAGTTAACATTGGTGGTAAGTGTTAAATTATCTCTTTTATTTCTTTTTAGTATTTTTATACTTTTACTTAATTTTAATATAGGTTCGATAAATGAAGAGGTAATTGGATGTATAAAGTCAATAAAAAGTAAGGATGAAAATCAGAATACTGAGATTTTAGACAGTAAAGTAATAATAACTTCAGAAGCCAATGAATTAAAAGATGTGAAATCTTTAATTGAAAATATGAAAGAATGCAATATTGACAATATATCTAATTTTAACAAGTTAGAACACGAAGAATCAAATTCGCTTCAAAATAAAAAATTTAATAATCTACAAAATAATAATAATGCTAGTACAGATTGTGATATAGTTTGTACAAATGATAACCCTACAAAAATACATGAAATACATTTGGAAGAAAACAATTCTCTTGCAAACTCAAATGATTTGCTCGTTGAAAGAGAAACATGTAAAAAAGAAGTATACCAATTCTATCAAAATCTCAAATCAGAGATAAATAAATTTAATTTAAATGATCAGTCGCCTGTCAAGCATATTGCCCATTTAGAAATTGAAGCCTCAAAGAAAAAAGAACTTGAACAAATTGTGACAGAATTTGAAGATAAACGGATAAATTCTCCTAATCCGTTTTTATTTATAGCAGAGTTGAAAAAATTTATCCATGATCTTGATATCAACTTTAAATATGAAAACTAAAAAATGGCGCATCACTTGCCTTAAAAAAAATATTAATATTTAATCTGTGATACTACTGTTTTCTTATTAGTTAGTTAACTAATAATTATCTTATATTCATCTTTAAAAATTTAGGAATTATATATATATAATATATAACATGTAATAATATTAAGTATTCAATTAACTAAAAATATAAATTCTAATCTGTTTTTCTGGAATTACAGCAAATTAAAAATTAAAAATATTATATAATAATCACTAAGACTGATTAGTATTTATCAAGTTTTTTTTTTTGTTAATTTAAGTTTAAATTTGAAATAAATTAAATCATTTAAAAATTAATATAATTGTACTGTAGCATTTGTTAGTATTTTTCTGTAAACTGAATAAAATTCACTGATAATTCATGAATGTCAATCTGTATTTTATTGTTACATATTATATTATAATGCATAATTGTTTATTTAATACCCTGACAATAATAAAATGCTAATACAAAATGTTGGGAATTTGTCTTGTGCCGAGATGAACAAAGCGCAATTTAGTAGTACATTATACTTTTTTCATTCAGCATAATGCTACGATTGCAACTGAAGAAAAGTAGTAGCTATAAAGTCCATTATTTATAATATTAATTGATTATTGCATAAATAGTATTACAGACTAGTGAATACTGAGTAATAAATTCAACCATTCAAGGAATTACGTAAAAGAGTCTTATATAATGCTTTTAAATATGAATATTTAATCTTTCTAAAACAATTATAATATGACTTACACGCAAAAAGTTACCATTAACGAATCATAATGTTTCAATAGTTGCATTCAATATGGTAATATTGTATTATGATACACAAATACACTAATTATATAAATTTATTTATTTGTTTTATTTTTATATCATGCAATCTATACATATGTTATACAACAAATAGAAAACAATAAGTAAATATGATAAATAATGAGTATAAATCACATGAGTAACATGATTGGGGGGGAGAGGCTCATTAGCATTGCAACACCCTCATTGCTTGTTATATTTTAATTAACAGTTAAATAATGATTAAGAAGAAATTTGGTTTTTTTTTTTTTATCTTAATAGGCCACGGGACCAGTTATTTTTTGGGCGTCGTTTAGGGTTTTGGGTCATGATGAGACATATTTTTTAAATGGGTATTTGTGGGAGTCCAGTTTAGAATGGACTCGTTTTATTATGTGGTTGCTAGTAAGTTCCTTAACGGTTGCGATGTGAATTTCTGAAGGGAATTATTGCTGATGTACCTAGGTACCCATAAGCGTGCGCAGAATTTCTGGCCGGGTAGTCATACATAAGTACATAAAATGGTAATAATAAATAGGCTGACAGACCTTCGCTCAGAATCTTTTTTCGTATGCATTATGCAATGATTGATAAATCCCTGAATTTAAATTTTACACGTATATCACAGTGAAGTAAGTACCTACTATTAATGACAAAGTACGACGTACACGCTACACGTCTCCACACCTATTTTACAACAGAATGGTTAGGAAGATAAATATTTTTTTTTATTGCGTTTTTACCATATAATGTTCTTATAGTTATATTTTTCAAATTATATTTTTAACATAAAAATTACAAAAAAATGTACATGTTTTTTTTTTTACAAATTCAATACCTATGATTTTATACAAATATAACTAGTAACAATATAATTTTAAACAAATATAACAAATAAAAATATGATTTTATACAAATATAATAATTAACAATTAACAATATAATACAATCAAGATAATTAGGTATTACGTCTATAAGGATAACCGATAAATCGATAAACAAATTTCAGGATTTCGGCAAAACGGGTTTTTCGGCGGGTACATTGCTCGCCGATGATGAGCTTTATCATAATGGACCTCCAACCTACAACCCCCTTTATGGGTTGATGATCGTTTCACAAATCGTGCAAAGGTCTGAAACAAGTTCAGATTGATTTTTATTGTTTAGAATAATATAAAACCAAATATATAGACAGTGTGTTTAAAATAATAAACTTCGACTTTCAAAAATATTTTTTCTTACACCATAATATATATATAATTCGTGTGCAGTATATTATACCGTTCATGATATTTAAAAATAAAATATACATTTTCGTATACTATATTATTATGATGTACTATAAAGTGTACACGTATAATCGACGTTTAAAATAAAAATTAATTAATAGTTAAATTTAAATTTGATAAACAAAATATACATTATCATTTTGTATAATATTTAATCACTAGAGTACCATGATGATTTAATTTTTTTATCATAAAATGGGGTTACTTTTATATCACATTAAGAAATATAGGTATCAAAGTTTCCCACTACCTTGTGTAACTTTGATAGCATATTAAAAAGATTGATATGTCAAAAGATAACATCAGAAATTTAAAAATGTAAACGTTAAAATATTGATCATAACTAGCTGTAACTTGTATTTAATTTTGAGAGTTTTATCGTTAATACTACAGAAGTTATCCATAAAATAAAAAGTAAAATTGTCATAAAACAGTAAAAAGTTATCAAAGTTAACCCATTTTACGGTAATACATTTTTTAAAGAAAGCATTGATAACAATTTAAAAAAAAATAATCATTTATATACGTAGTATTCAAACGAATAAAACTTTGTTTCGTTTAATTAGAAGAAAAATGTTTTCCAACCATGTTTTCAGGTATTAATCATTCGTCATACTATAAAATACTATATATTATATTAGTAATTTGAATAACTGTTACATTTTACTTGCACGAATAGTCTTACTCGTTCACTTGTATTATGGTACTTTGGTGTATTTTAACTTTAAGTTTTAACGATCAATCAAAGCAATACAATTCAGGGAAAACAGACCAACGCGTCAGCGGTGTAGCGAAAAAGCCTATCCTAAACGCCGTGTGATCATAATATTGTAATTATGTTATGTGACTCAAGTTAAAATATTTTTTTCAGTTTCTACTTTCTATGATATTGCAACTGCCGTGTACTGAAGTATCCACCAGTGACAAATGATATTGTGTACGAATGCGACGAATACAGTCTACTAAGCGGTAATGGTATTCCGCCTATAAGACGTAGTCATATGAAATTATACTAGCATCTATTGTCTTCACTGGCCCAGTAAGCTAATTAATGTTCTGAAAATAATATATTAACTATAATATTATTTTCATTTAGTTTTAATTGTCTTTAATTTATTGAATTAATAAAATGAATTTGTTATTATTTATTATTTATTATTTTAATGGATTTTTTGCATAATTATACAATACTCATATTCATATTTTGTAATACAGACTACGCAGTTATTTATTAGAAGTTAAGATATACCTACCTAGTTAGTATACTCATATGGCATATCATAAATTATATAGTAATTTGTCATTTTAGCACCTAATTGTGAATGAAATAATGATGAAATTCATCCAGTTATCAATATTAAGAGTTATTTTTATCACAAATTCCACTTAAGGGGTAGTCTGTAGTTATCCATCTGCCTTTCACCACTATGATTTATATAATACATTCAAAACCCCTTTGGTGGTATATAGCAAATGATTTAAGCACTAAGATATTAGTGAAAATGTAGAAAATGCTAATATAAACATTCAGTGAAATTTTCAAGTTTCTACAATCACTCGTTTTTAAATTACAACAAAATAAGATAATCGTTACGTAAGAAATCGAGTAAATATCAAATGTTGTAAAAATATGAATTTCAAACGCTCATAAAAATTTAATTTGAGTTTCTTATAGACATTTTTTTTTTGATAAAGGTAGATTATCCTATAAAGAATCTTGTATTACATTTTAAAATGTTAGTTCTAAAAAGAAAAATTTTTACGAATTATTAACTCAAAATAATTTGCTAATTTTCGTGATTTTTACATATTTTGTCAATTTTTGAACTTTAAATGCTAATTAAAAAAAACTGTGACTAAGGATTTTTAATATTGTTCAAATGTCATTGTAACAATATAGTAGGAGCCTTGTATTAAATTTTCAAGTATTTTTCCTCAAATAATAAAGTTTTATTGACATTCCTAGAAATAAAAACTAATTAAATTGGAAACTGAAATTGTCTGTAAACAGTTCAAAACAAATCAAAATATTTTTAAAATTTTATCATGTATAGAAAATGGAAATATAAACAACCGGTGAAAATTGCATGTATCTACAGTTATTCGTTTTAAAGTTACACCAAAAACCAAAATAAATTTTCTCGAAAACAGATTTTGCGTAAAAATTCCCGTTTTTCCTTAATTTTTCTTTTGTTTTTCCCGGCGCTTTTGAAACCTATTGGGAATTTTAATTTTTACCCCCCAAAGTACCAACTAGATTCACTTTCCTATCAGAAATGATACTGTGGAAGAAAATCTTAAAACTTTTACTGCCCTAAAAAGTAAAAGGTGATGACAGACACAAAAAAAAATAAAAAAAAAACACACATCATTGTAAAATCAATACATTCATCGTTCCACTCAGAATCTAAAATGTGTCCGGTTGTCCTGTGCAGAGAAATGAAGAATTCAATTTGTTTTAAATGATTTTCAAAATGCTCAAGAATATCCAATGAATACTAAATTAAAAATTATAAATTAGATCTGAGTAGTAAATATGAGAAAATATTCCCCGAAATAAAAATCGATTATTTTCCACAATATCATATACCTATATAATATACACGTCATATGAAAGTACAAAATTCATCGTCAAACACGACGTAAGTATAATTTTTATTACTAACATTCAAGTCCTGACAGCGTGACGAAAAGTATTGTAAATCTATCACATTATTATGTTACCTACGCATAGTCAGGCACGTACAAAAAAAAAATGTAGGGGGGTTCATAGTAGATTTCTGGAGGGTTCATAATCTATATACATAATTAAATTACACAACTATTTATTTTGGTTTACCCCCCCCCCCCCTGTATACGTGTCTGCCCGGCCTACACATAGTAAATACAAGAAAAAAGGTATTCAAAACTATAATATTGCTTATATTATGTATACCTATGTTTAAAATATTATATTATGAATTACAGTTTATGTAAGTTTGACAAATATGAATGAATAATATCGTGTGGTTTTCTACGATACATCCCGACATTCGGATGTTGGAAGGCTTTGCCGGTCCCCAAATTTGGATAATCTAAAATTATACGCATAAGCCTATATTACGGCTTTCAGCTTTGTGCCTTTGTATAGTATAGATTTACCCTGTATAGAGTACCTTTAGCATGATATAATTAACGTAGTTCGTTACTTAGTTATGTCATGGCATTTATTTGCTTTAGTTCCAATGTTTTGAAGTTCGAATTGAAGCGCGGGGATGCGGGATCAGGATACTTGAATAACTTAGTTCACTTAATTTTAATAGCTTAATTATAATTTATAGCTGATGAACATACGGTAATTTCGATAGCAACTATTGGTAGCAACTTTTTAATTTCATGCTCTTATCAAAACCTTATCATTTTTCAAACAGGTGCTTATCACTGGAGAAAATAATTGATAATTACAGAATTTATTTGAGATTTTAATTTTTAACATTACAATTTAAAATGTACAAAATTGTTTTTAATAATTTAATTTATTATGTTATTGAATTTTGATTATTGTTTATTACATGCTAAAGAGTAAAGATATGTTTGTCAATCATTTATTTTTTTAAACTTGATTTCACGTTTAATTTTAAATATTATCTGACATAATACTAATTTTCTAAAAAGAAAATCAAGTTTTCCTAAGTTAAAAAAAAAATATTAGAATACCTACATAGTTTTCGAAAATTAATTCTTACTAATCTTAACCATGGCAAATCCACCAAGTAAACCACCACGGGGTATTAAGACTCCAAAGGAAACTGTGAGTTCTTATAATTTAAATTATGTACTTATGGACTATAAGTTATATCAAATATTTCTCACTTATATTAATATATTTGAATACCAATATAAAAAATATTTAGATTGTACTAGTATTCCTTTTAACATCTAAGTTTTATTTTGAGCTCAATAATTGTTAATTAATAATGAAGTTTTAAAACATAGTATGCAGATAACCTGTGAATTATCAACATGGCATAATAATATGTGCCTTAAGTGTAAAGATGTTGTTTTGATAAATCTTAACCTAGTGAATACAAGACTATTTTCCATCTATAATTATACTATATACAGAGTTTGCTTTAAAGGTTTACTTATCTAAATTGATGGAAAATTTCAATAACCTTAATGTCTTAATAACCAAATGGACCTTAATAATAATTTTCATTTTTCTTTGTATAAATTGTTAATTGAAATCATGTTAATTGTTTATTTTAATTTTTATAGAGCGGATTACTAATGACCATGATTCGAGCATTGTCTGCAACTGAATCTAATGAACATCGTGAAATTGAAAAAACTGCTTTGGAGAGAGAATATAAGCGATGTGATCAAAAATTAGAGGAATTGATCTCTATGGAACATCAAAATCTTGCTCGTGTTATGCATTTATTTACATCAGTGTCTAGTGAAATTAATTTATCTAGAGAACGAGTTCATGCTGCTAAGCAGAAGCTTCTTGCATGTAAAACTTTGTTACGATGTAAACGGGATGAACTAAGAAAATTTTATGTTGAGAGTATTGAGCAACATCATATGTTAACACAATTGACTCAAATGTAAGGAATCCATATAAATTGCTGATTCTTATATATAATAATTAAGTATATGATATAATATATTTTATTTAGTGAACAAATTAAAGAAGTGCCTTTTCAATTGAACATGTTAGAATCAAAAAATCAATACTTACAATGTACTAAATTGTTGATGGAAACATTACAAATAAGTAATAATGATTTGAAAAATATAGATGCATTAAATGAATTGAGAGTGGAACTGAAACACAAAAAACAAGTAATATAAATTAAAATAGAGTTATAACTTGTATTATAACTATGATGTCTTTCCTCCTTCACTAATAATTTGTTTTTTTATCTTTGAACGTATTTTATGATTTTTTTACCAATATAATATATAAGATTTACCCCTATGTTTAATAGTATGCTAATTATACAAATAAAAAATAAAGATTAAAATAACACAACAACGAGAAACCTATAATTTATGCATTTAATATTTAATATATTTGTTATCAGGCTCTATACAATAGATTATTGGACGAATTAATGAACCATATATATGTTATTTCACCACAATCAGCTAAATCATTTCGTCGTACTGGGTCAGATGGATATAATTCCTCATTTGGTCAAAGTACAAGAAGATCATACAAATATATACCACAAATTACTACACACAAGTAACTAAATTAATTTAGGCATACATTTGTTTATTTATTTATTTTTTAAATTTATTACAGAGACATTTTAAATGATAATAATGAGACTGATATTAATGAGCTTGATACTGAAAAATTTGTCCCCATAGCTGTTGAGTGCCTTGCCATACTTTTTAAGTTAAATGATACAATTGAAGTGAGTACTATAGTCCGCGACATGAAAAGTGGCACCTGCCCGTCACGAACCTATCAGCAGTTTCGCCTCAGTGATTCACATTACGAGCGGGTGTCTGGCACTGCGTCCCCCGCGCTGTATGTGGTATAGGTTGAGAACCAATGGCTAACGGGTAGGGAAGCAGCAACGGGTCGCGGTGCACAGGGGCCACTTTTCGTGTCACAGACTTTAATAGTTTTATTTTCAATAATTAATTCAATTGTATTAAATTGTGACTATATATTATATTGTATTTCAGAAATTGAAATCTACAATGCAAACACAATTAGTTGAAATTGTTGAAAAAACTACAAAACAAATATCAACAACAAATCAATCAAAAAATGCTGGAGAACAATTAGTAACTTTAGTAAATGGAGTCATTTTACAATTTTATTCGGTTGTTGATGCACACCAGTTGTTTTTGTGCAGCTTGGATAAGGTAGTTGATCAACAACTATTAGCCAATGTCAATAAATATGATCTTAAATATGTTTGGGAAAATATTGAGTCTATTGTAAGTAAACTATTAATATAATTTTATATTCAGTGACTTCCAGTATTTGCTTTTTAAGATAAAAATAATATTAAAATCTTATTAAATAATGTATAAAAAGTATACATAAAAGTTGCATTTCATTAGATTATAATAGAGTTTTATGTTTTCAGGTGCAAATGTTCTTAAGTAATTATTTGGATGTAAATAGTCATTCGGATTTAGTTATAAAATCTACACCAATTTTTAGTAATATTGATCTGAATGTTTTTTTTTCAAAGAAAAAGATTCAACGGTAATTAACTATTTATTTAATTATTAATTTATGTAATACACATTCTAAATTTTAAAATAAATAATTGTTGTTGTTGTTTTTTTTTTTGTAGACCTAAACAGTGTCTTTTTAAGTTTTCAAATGCTTTTGAAAGTTCTTCTGATTTGTTAGAAGTAAGTATTTACTAGTATAATATATTTTGGTTTTCTGATTCAGTATTATTTAGTTATTAGAAAAGCTATATTACTTTACTATTTATTGGTTATTACTTATTACCCTTTAATAATGGGTATATGACTCCTAATGTATTTATATGTTTTTCATTTTATAAAACAGTAATAAAAATATTAATAATTGTATATATTTTGTAGAGACCTTTTACCAGTATAACACAGACACACACAATGATTTGTACTTCAAGTTCAGATAATATTATTTATATATATGAGCCACTCACAATGTTTATACAACAAATTGAACAATCAATGAATATGTAAGGGAGTCTTAGATTTTAATAATTATGTATAATGTTGTGTAGATTAGATTAAAATAACAAAACAAAAAATATACCTAAGTATGTTGAATACACTTATATTGAATACCTATATGAAGAAAAAAATGATTTCCAATTTATGTTTATTGAATACATATTGTTTACAAAAAATCTAAATTCTAATATTTTTGTAGGAGTACATGTACTTTAAGTTTATGGCTTAATGAATACATAAGAACAGTTTTTCTTGATCGTCAGCATAGTAAAGTAGCCACTACAGTTGAATCAATTACCAAGCAAGCTGATGCTTGGCATGCAATTACTACACCAGAACAAATGCAGGAGTTAATCATTTCAAGACCATTATTATCAGTATATAATTAAATAGAAAGTTATATAATTTTATTAAAATATTAATTTTAAAATTTTTTTGTTTTAGAGTACAGTAAGCATATGGAATAATATATGTCAAATTAAAAAGTTAGTCATCACCATGCCAGAATATGCATCACATTTCTTAATGATCATGGTTAGCATTAGTAGAAGCTATAAAGAAACTTGCGATAGCTTATTTACGTCCAATATAAAATCTTGCGATAATACTACCAAGCTAGTTAGTTATTTATGGATTCAAAAACATGATTTAGTTGACTATCTTAAGTAAGAACTATTGCCTATTATTAATTAAATATATACAAACATGTTAGTTACCGAGACTGTGTTGAATGGAATAAATATTTGTAAAGTATGCTTGTACATTGCATTTATGTGGCAAATATTTTCAAAATAAAGATTTAAATATCTATCTACTTATAAAAAACAAAATATACTATTTTGCAATAGTTACTAAACAATTTGGAATTATTATAAAAATTTAATTTAATTAACATTATTTAAAAAAAGCATAATATTTTATATAAGTATTTTTAATTATTAACGATTATTACTCTAATATATTGTATATTTGTATTACAAATCTCCACATTCCACGCAGTTCTAATCTTTAAAATAATATGCTTTTTAAATGCAATTTAATAAAATGTATCATTGGATCAAACATTCACTTAAAAACCAGTATAGAAAATCTATAAATTCTTTTTTTTATTTTATTAAACATTTTATTTATAATCTATGCAATACATTTTAGTACAATGGTTAAATTTGATAAAACTTATTAATAGGAGCTAGTGTTCATGGGCAGTTGCTCGGCAGTGTAACCCAATTATAAATTCTTAAATTAAGTAAATGTTGTTGTATAATATTTGAATAATATATTATACACATTTATCTGTCTAATCTTAAATATTATAAAAAATATGATTTTTTTATACATATTATATTGATAGAAATAATTCAAAAATAGTAATTAATAATTGCAGCTCAGTACATGAGTACAATATATAATCTAGCATAAATATTTTTTTCAGACAATCTCACAACTGGGTGAGAAGAGAATATGAAAATAAGTCAAAAAAAAGTTCATTGGATGAACTAAAACGATATACCCAAGAAGCTGATAAGTTGTTTGAGAACTTAGAAGGCAATGATTTTAAAGTAACCGGTGTTTCAGATATAAATCAACTTCGGTGTTTGGCACACCTCTTGGAAAGCATGGCAAGTTACACTGCTTTTCTAATAATTTCCTGTTTAAAATTATTTTATAATTTATCATAATAATTTGTTCTATGTAGGAATGGTTTGGAAAAAAATTAAATGAGATTTCAAATCCAGAATCAAAACATTATTTAGTCCCCAAACTGAACAATTCTAAAACAGACAATAACAATTTACCATTGTCACTAGTTGAAACTTTACACCAACTGGGTAAAGACTTCCAAGATATTTCAGATAATATACTTTTGTACCTTTATTTAGAAGTAAGTATTGTGATACCAGGAACACTTGTTATTCTGTTTGCTGTATGGTATTTAATTAGAAATTTGGTCACTATAATTTTAGTTGCATTCATATTTACTATCGCTTTCTCGATTGAGACCCAATACTGTCAAAAGCAGTTCAATAATCCATTTAAAATTAACCAGTTGTGTAACCATAAAGTAAAACCACATAGGACCCCATGATTTCTCCCGCCCACAGATATGTATACAGACCAAGCTTATAAGTCAAAACTTATTAGACTCTCCACACCCCATAACAAAATATTCTAGGCAATGTTTTCCCTTTAAGTTTATTGTTTTTGACATGAAATAAAATGTATTTTTAATCACTGATAAAGTACAAAATTATTTGTTCTAAATTTTTAGTAAACTTTAAAATGTATAACTACATAAATCTGCTTGTTTCCATGAGTTTTGCTATTATTGCAGTAGATACTTGGATGACATGTACATTTAAGCTTATATCATAGAATAACTATTCTGTGCTTTACTACTTATATGTCCATTATATGATACAAGATTTTAGTTTTGATAATAAATGTTTATACATAACATCTCAGAGAATAATCTATTAGTCAGATCTAGAGAATAGTCAATCAAATATTCAATCAATATATATGTACTATTTTTTCTTATTTACTAAAAAAATTTCATAAAATAAATACAACCAGACTAAAAAATTATAGTGGCTAACTCTCAAATTAAATATCTTTGTTTTATATAGAAGTAATAATTTAATAATTTATTTTAATTTGTAGGTGCGTGCTCAAAGTATTTACTACCTATTACCTAGTTTTGAATCAGCTATTGGAAACACAACTGAACCCAAAGTTTTGGATCTTAATCAATCTGTATCAGCATTGCATGAAGCTATGTTGAATGCAATTTCAAATAGTAAATCTCAATACATTTTTGAAGGACTTGGTGAAATTATGGCAAAAAGTTTAGTAAACCATACTCGTAATATAGAAATGATTGATGAAATTGCAATTAGAAAAAGAATACGTGATATTACAATGCTAAAATACAACATAGCTGCAATGTTAGGGGCATCTCAAGTTACTTTAGAAAAAACAGTTCATTATTATGAATTGTTACTCTGCACTCCAAAGGTAAACAAAATAAAGAATAAAAAAGTTTTAAGCATAAATTTGTACTTTTGTGTGTAGGAAATACTGGAAGAGATATTGGAAAAAGGAGCAACTTTCAGTGAAGCAGAATATTTAAATTTGCTTCAAATTGTTCATAGAAGTAATAAAAATGTAGAAGAAACAACTAGTTTGCAAAATGATTTAAAGAGATTATCTGATATTCTATCACAGACTAAACATACATTTTTAATATAATCATTTTATTCAAAAATTGTAACCATAAATAATATTATATCATATTTTTGTATAATGAACTGCTTATCTGTTTAGTATTTATTAAACTAAACAAATATATCACTGTTATGTAATTTTATATTAAAAAGTATTATAGTTTATAATGATATTCCTAGTTATTTATACACTAATTATTTATATATAAAAACATTTTTAAAATTGTACGTATTATTTTGTTTATAGTTTTTATTTTTCTACATTTATATAACTATATACAGGAGTACAGGACAAGTATTAAACATTTTAACTATAGTTATTGATTACATAATTATGTTCCAATCTTCATATTTTTTTTATAATTTATAGCTCCTAAATTAAAATATCTAGATATTCAGATTTCAGATGGATGTTCAGTCTGATGTTACATTGTTGCATATCAATGACATACCTATTGGCGGTTCATCGTGAGGAATTTGTTCAATGACTGACAAAACACACATAGGGTTGGCAATAGGTAGCCCTCGGTCCAAATCGCGGATCACGTAGGGGTAGGTAATAAATTGACAATCAAAAATATTTTATTTTAATACTGATTTTTTTCTTCATTATTTTTCTTGTTTAAGCCCTAAGGCAGGACCCCAAGATATAAGTTTCCTACCTTCGATCTAGAACACGGCCAGTACACAGGCTCATTGTACTTCAATGAACGATTTCAGACTCGGTATGCAAGCATGAATTCTAATAATTCATCATGCATGAGTTAGGTCGGTGGTAGAAGCAGTTCTTCTGTCAATCCAAAAAATTTAACCTTCGATACTTTGTTAATTGTTTAGAACAAACTAGACAATTTCAGTGTCTCATGTCTTAGTCTGCGCGACTTTACGCGTTTACGTCGTTTAGCATTTTTGGCTGCAAATTCGAATTTAACTCGTTCCCGTTTAACTTTTTCAGAAGTTCCACATGGGAATGGAACTCATCCGACGTTGGCACGGTTTTGCTTTTGCAGTATATTTATGTTTGTGCTCTTAGCTGAGGGTCTAAATCTATAAGACGATCACCTATCTTGCCTAGATACTGGTTTTCTTCGAGCCTTGCAAGTAGGGTGTACTTTGACACCTGTATTCTTTTTTGCGTCTCATTGATTATTGGACTTCCATCATATTTACAGACCCTCGACAACCGATGGATTAAAGTTAAAATATCATTCCATATCAGACTGGTGACTGATAGCAATAAACGAGTCGTACCTAGTAATTTATTGTTTCCTTCACGAACTACTACATGTAGTAGTTCGTGGTTTCCTTAGATCATATTAATATATACAATTATATAAGACCTAAGATTGTTTCCGAATAATTCTGAACTTCCGAATGAAAGGGCCGTTTCACATGGACGTGTGTCATAACACAAAATTATGTTCATACAATTCAATAGTCTCAAGCCGTTCTTAGAGAATTCATAATTGTAGTGTTCAATAATTTATCTATTTGTACAGGTATTATTACCGGTATATTAATATTGTAAATTAAGTATAATATTTGCATATCAAAAAATTGACTTTTAAATTTGGGGAGCATCAATTTTTACTAAGTAAACCATGAGGGCTTACGTGTATTCTAAAAAAACTAAACATAGTTACCTATTTTCCACTTGTAATTTATTAACGATTAATAATTCAGACAACACAGTAGTTACAATAAAATAAATAATAATTAACTAATCTATTGTTGATTAAACCGTATAGCTGATGCCTACTAATATTATTATATGTTATTTTGTTTCTATATAGCTCTCGGTCTTCCAGCCAACCTTTGCCGGGGCTTAGGGAACAGTTGCGGGCCATCCTCCTACACAGAGCCAAAGTTTTACGATTTTAACCCCCCCCGGTGATATCAAGTATTTGCTGACTGAAATATAATTTATGCCGACTGTAAAAATGTCGACCCGTAATTTCCTAAAACAAACTATGTGAAGTAAAAATTCCTGGCTTTTCTGTATAATAGGTTATAATATATCTGTATAATTTCTTTTAATAATTAAAATTTGATAAATATTATATTAAAAACATTATAAAAAAAGGTGGGTAAGTGGATTTCGCTCTGCTGTACAGTAGGTTACAAGTGGGTCACTGTATAATGGATGGTATTAAATTTGAATTCAATGATATAATATCATTGTATAAGAAAAACGATTCTGAGCGGAGACGGTATGTTAGTCTAGGTATAAGACATAATATTATATTAGGTACCTATAATAAATTCCAAATTAATCATATCATAATATTTATTAGGTACTTATAACGCGTTATACATCAACAAAAAACCGTGGTACTATCATAGATATATAATAGTATACTTTAGAAGTTTCAAGTACCCACGAATAATATTATACAATCACAACAAAATAACTAAAATAGTTTTTTTAGGTTTTTAATATGTAATTTCGTCCAAATTTGAACTTAAAATGACTATAAAAATAAACTGTGTACATGTATTTTTTAGATTTTTTGGAAACAGAATTAATTACTTAAGTGGAATCTTGTTTTAAATTTTTAATTCTTAGATACAAAAGTTGAACATTTTATAAATTTTTAACTACAAAATAATTATTCAAATTTAAATTTGATACATTTTGTCAAAATTCGATCTTTAAATGCTTATAAAAAAAAAATTGTGCCATGTATTTTTAATATTTTTCAACTGATATTGTAACAATATATCAGGAGCCTTGTATTAAATTTTTACACTTTTTGAACCAACAGAAAACTTTATTGATATTTATAGAAAAAAAAACTAAAAAAATTTAAAACTAACAATATCCGTAAAAAGCTCAAAAAGAGTCAAATTATTTTCAAAATTTTATTGTATATAGAAAATGCTAATATGAACGTTCAGTGAAATTTTTAAGTATCTACAATCATTCGTTTTTTAATTACAATAAAATAAGATAATCGTAACATGAGAAATCGAGTGAGTATCAAACACTCATAACAATTTAATTTGACTTGCTTGTAGACATTTTTATTTTGAAAAAGGTAGACAAACTTATGAGGAATCTTGTATTACATTTTAAAATCTTAGATTTAAAAATAAAATTTTTCATGAATTTCTAACTCAAAATAATTTGCAAATTTTCGTCATTTTTACGTATTTTGTCAATATTTGAACTTTAGATCCTTATAAAAAAAATTGGGACTATGGATTTTTAATATTTTTCATCCGCCTTTGAAACAATATAATAGGAACCTTCTATTAAATTTTCAAGGTTTTTTAACCAACAAATAAAATTGTATTGATATTTATATAAAAAAAAATAAAAAAAATGGAAACTACAAATGTCCGTAAACAGCTCAACGTAAGTCAAAATATTTGGAAAATGTTATGGTGTATAGAAAATGCTAATATAAACACTCAGTCAAAATTTTATGTACCTACGGTCATTTGTTTTAGAGTTGCACTAAAAACCAAAATCGATTTTCTCGAATTTTTTACTTTTGAACCCCCCAAAGTACCAACTAGATTCACTTTCCTTCCAGAAAAGATACTGTTGAAGAAAATACAAGCACTTTTACTGTCCTAAAAGGTGATGACAGACACAAAAAAAAAAAAATTAATTAATTAATTAAAAAAAAAAAACACACATCATTGTAAAATCAATACATTTATCGTTCCACTCAGAATCTAAAAATTAAGTTTTTTCTGAACTACTCATCACCCGTATAACCAATATTAATCCGAATAATAACTTTTATCAATACCAAAACGTTAATTTTGTTTTTTTATTCTGGTGTTTGAACATCCGAATACATGCGGCACCCAAAACCAGAAACCCGAATAAATCATTTGGGTGCAAAGACCTGCTTAAATTACACTACATTATAATTACATCTTTAATTATACACTGCATCAAACATCATTCCTAGATATTAATAATGGCAAACGTACATATGTTCCATTAGTTCTGGTAAATAACTTTTACTCAGCTCCAAATCATGTTTTACCCATGCGATAACACATTCAAATACCTACAATAACAAATATATAAAATAAATTAAAATATAATATTAATTTGTTAAACCACCCATTAATGTGTGATTTTTACAGGGTCCATAAAATATAAATATAATAGATCTTCAAGATCGCGATATTGGGTTACTTCTTTTCATGGCAAGCAAAGGAATATTAATTATTATATTTGTATAGTATTAAATCTATTTTTATTGGTTTCAATGCTTTGAAAAACTTTCTATATAGTACCTATTATTATTATTATTCTATCGGAAAGTAACATTAATTATTTTTATGAGGGTTTGAATTTAAAATTATTACGAATATTACGATATTGGATTTTCACTCGTGAATTAAAGAATTTTAATCTATAGATTTTTGTATTTTGTTGTAATTCAAAAACAAATAACCCTAAACCAGCAGTCCACCCCCCCACCACTAGGATTTTGGTCAAATATATTTTTTTTTTAATTACTTACTGGCCGCGCATGCAGTGAATAAATTTAAATTTGTCTTTTCTAAAAGAGAATTTGTCGGGCGTATTTTTCCCCCCCACGAAACTGTAAGGACTGTTCCTAGTTACATTTTGAATGATAATAATTATAAGTTATAAAAGTTATAAAAATATTTTAATATTGGTATTTTATTTTATTTACTCAAGTGTAGTGTTGAATTTTAGAATGTAAATTCACAAAATTTGTTAAATGACCAAAAACCTCTGCCTTAGACACTTGAAATTTTCTCCAAATTATAAAATTACCATTTACCATACATTAAAAATGTTGACTCTTTTTAAGAGGATGTCGTACCCGCATATGTTGTCTCCATCTTACACACGAACGGCATAGCAAAAACGTTTTGGTGCGGGAACGAACCAATCTCTTCTATCTCTTTCCGTGTTCCGTCTCACTCTACTAGAAATCATTCCCTTTATCAATTACCTTACTACCGCACTTCCTATGGATTCAACCACCCTCTCCACAGAATGTTACGTAGCCTTAACTCAGCATAGTCTTCCACATTATTACCAGATATTTATTTCATATATTATACTATAGTTTTTTTTTTTCTCTTCTTTGTTACTATATTATTCAACTGTCTTTGTTATATTTAATTTTAGCAACAAAATATTGTATTTAAATTAATGCCTGTCACGGCGTAAATAAAATAAATAAATAAATAAATAAATAAATAAATAAAAGGCTACAGTCATAACTAAGAAACGAAATTTTCACCACATGTCCACATAAAAATAGGAGAACGTTGGCTGTGCAATATTGTTTTTATTGTTTTTGATATCACTTATACAAAAAAAGTTCTTATTGTTTCAAAATCCATTATTATTTGTGTTTTTCAAATTTTAATAACTTTTTTTTGAAGTCCCGATAACGAAAAAATAAAAACGATATTGCTATTGCACAGCCAAAGTTCTCCTTTTTATGTGGTGAAAATTTCGTTTGTTGGTATGACTAGCGTTCTCGGTTCTTTTCCGCGCAAAACAGTTATTACTATGTTGTACATTAAGACGGAGAGACACATGCGGGTGCAACGTCCTCTTAAATAATTTATAGCCAAGAAAATTTTTTAAAATTTTGTAAATTATATTTCAGTTAAAAATGCAAGTTTTTATTTTCATAACTAAGATTAAACATTTTAATAGAAGATTATATATTTCAACCTGTAACAAAAAAAAAAGTTTATACATTATTACATTAACATACATTTTTCAGCAGTAAATTATCGAATTTCTATTGCTCGATTTTTGATATTTTGTTGTATTTCAAAAACGAATAATCCTAGACACTCTCGATGAAATGTTCACTAAATATTTATATTACAGGTGGCAGGGGTGCCATTTGGGGTATCGCAGGGTATACATTGGCGGCCCTATTTTTCGCCGTATCATATTGGCCTGCCTTAATTTCATGCTGGTGCCGATGCCCGATGTATCAGTTAAATAATTGATTTCATTGAAATAATTAATAAAAGATAAAAATATTTTATAAATAAAGGGATATAGGTACATAGATATACTTAGATATTAAAGATACAGAAAGAAAATTTATATTAACACATAATATGTTATACTTCTATCAGTGTTATCACTTAATATAAATTACTTTTCATCCCTAATAGTAAGGTTAGAAATAACTCCAACATGGCAACATTTCAATTTTCATTGTTATAACTGCGGCCTGGTGGTAGAAAAATGTGGCCAGGTTAAAAATTTGTCAGCCCCATTATAAAACTGAAATGGTGGCCCTGTTATATTAGCATTTTTAAATTTTCAAATTTTACTATAATACGATTTACATAATATTTAATGTAGGTAATACATTTATAGCAACATAGGTGAGTTATATACTTGTCAGGGGCGTAGACATGATTTCTGAAAGGGGAGGGGGGATCAAAAAAAAAAAACGACATAGCTAAATGGGAGGGGAAAATTGGAAAATCTCCGACCCTCTCAAAACTTTTTACGAAGGTAATTATAAGCCAATGGGGGGGGGG
>NC_042494.1:128007034-128009491 GCF_005508785.2 Acyrthosiphon pisum
TTGTATTACATTTTCATATCTTAGATTTAAAAAGAAAATTTTTATGAATTTATAACTCGAAATAATTTGCAAATTTTCGTGATTTTCCATATTTGTCATTTTTTGAACTTTAAATGCTTATAAAAAAAAACTGTGACTAACGATTTTTAATATTTTTCATCTGCCTTTGAAACAATATACTAGGAGCCTTCTATTAAATTTTCAAGCTTTTTTATCCAACAAATAAAATTTTATTGATATTTTTAGAAAAAAAACTAAAAAAAAATGAAAACTGACAATGTCCGTAAAGAGCTCAAAATAAGTCAAAATATTTTGAAAATTTTATCGTGTATAGAAAATAGAAATGTAAACATTCAGTCAAAATTTCATGCATCCACGGTCATTTTTTTTAAAGTTACACCAAAAACCAAAATCGATTTTCTCGAAAACAGATTTTGCGTAAAAATTCCCGTTTTTCCTTAATTTTTCTTTTGTTTTTCCCGGCGCTTTTGAAAACTACTGGGAAATTTAAATTTTGACCTCCCCAATGCACCAACGATATTCACTTTCTGATCGAACAAGATACTGAAGTTGAAAATCGTAGCATTATTTCGACTACTTATCGTGTACACAGACACAAAAAAAATAAAAAAATAAAAAAATAAAAAAATAAAAAAATAAAAAAACACACATCATTGTAAAATCAATACATTCATCGTTCCACTCAGAATCTAAAAGGTGGGTAAGTGGATTTCGCTCTGCTGTACAGTAGGTTACAAGTGGGTCACTGTATAATGGACAGTATTAAATTTGAATTCAATGATATAATATCACTGTATAGGAAAAACGATTCTGAGCGGAGACGGTCTGCAGACAGCGTATGATATTACTAAATATATTTGATGATATTATTGTGAACAAAGTAATTTATATATAACCTACGTGGAAACCTTGTTTTAATTTTTCAATATCCTTAGCTATAAAAGTTGAACATTTTATAAATTTTTAACTACAAAATAATTATTAAATTTAAAATTTGATACATTTTGTCGATATTCGAACTTTAAATGCTTATAAAAAAAAAATTGTGCCTATGTATTTATAATATTTTTTGACTGCTGTTGTAACAATATATCAGGAGCCTATTGCATTAATTTTTCACGCTTTTTTACCTATTAAATAAAATTGTATTGATATTTATAAATAAAAAACTAAAAAAAATTGAAAACTGACAATGTCCCTAAACAGCTCAAAATATTTTAAAAGGCGTGGTGTATAGAGAATGCTAATATAAACACTCAGTAAAAATTTCATGTACCTACAGTCATTTGCTTAAAAGTTGCACCAAAAACCAAAATCGATTTTCTCGAAAACAGATTTTGCGTAAAAATTTCAGTTTTTCCTTAATTTTTCTATTGTTTTTCACAGCGCTTTTGTAAACTACTAGAAAATTTTTACTTTTGACTCCCCAAAGTACTAACTAGATTACTAACTTTCCTATCAGAAAAGATGCTGTTGAATAAAATCTAAGCATTTTTAGTTTCCTAAAAGGTAAACTGTCATCACAAAAAATAGGAACCTTAGCTTATAGAAACCAAAATCTAAAATAAAACATCGGCATCTGCCTGTTACACTTATGGAAGAACCTAGGTATACCACTGCCGTGTAAAAATTGATCAGGAACATAATATATTAATAATATGTGCTTGCCAGTGGTTGTTTTTTAAGCTACCCATTTGGGTTGATTGAAACTTTTACCCCACTCTATAAAAAACTAAAATGACACCACTGACTGTAATAATTGTTATAGGCCTACCACCCACAGTCCACAGATATAGGTGATTGAGATAGCCATTATAGCGATAGCATACCAATAGACGACGGTACTAAAAAAGTTATTATAGGTATTATATATGTGTAGCAATCGGCAGTATTTTGATTTCTAAATCAGTAAACTCTTAAATATTGCCAAGTGCGTATAGTCGAAGTCAATGGAAATAAGGAAAACAAGGAGTTCTACTTCTCCTTACTTGTATACTAACACTATTGTGGACTGTGGAGTCATTGATTAAAGAATAAATATCCACTTATATTTTAAATTGTTCATAACATAGTAAACTATTAATAGTTTCATCCTCTGTAATTACCGATTTAGACATCAAATATAATACTGCAGACTGCCGAGGACCCGTTCCCTTTTTTATTATTAAAAATTAAAATTATAATTTATAACCTATGAAAATCTAGGAAAACTGTTTTTAACAAGTCGTATAATTTCTGATAGCTCTCTGCTATTAAGAAAATGTCAACTGATAGTTACGAAAAATTCAAGGGTGGGGGGAATGACAACATTATTTTATCATGTAAGTTGAATTAATATTATAATATTATAATTTTTTATTCGTTTCTATGGTGATAAACAAAGCGTTAGAAATTAAAATCCATTTTTAGCGTTTTTTCGTAATTTTTCGTGGTTTT
>NC_042494.1:128009541-128068637 GCF_005508785.2 Acyrthosiphon pisum
AAAGAAATTTTGTATACAGGAACAGAATATAAAAAAAAAAAAAATAAACACCATTATAAAAACAATAGCTTCCTCGCTCCGCTCAGAATCTAAAATAGTAGATAAGAAAATCCATTTTATATGACATTGTCGACGTGCGCCGAGTTGGCGGCAGTCAGCAATGGAGATGTTGGTATTGTGTTTTAATATTTTAATGTTTTCTAACTTTTCATAATAACTTCTATTTTCATGAAATAATTACAATTTAAACATGAATAAATAAATTATTTCAGACTATTTTTTTAATAAATCTTTAATAATCAGAAATCAAAATTAACCGGTATTTTTCAAAACCGGTATTAACCGGTTCTAGAACCCTTATATTTTTTTAGAAAACCGAAACAAAATCGGAACCCTTAAACAAATTAATTTAATAACCAGAACCGGAACCGGTACTGAAACACCCAACAGGCATTGGCGCAACTAGACATTTGAAGTAGGGGGTACTTAAGCTCCACCTTTTTTTTGTGACTCGATGGGACCTATCCGACCTAACATCACTATTTGCCTATATGTTAGCTTTTATTAACCACTAAGACAAAACAAAAACCATAGTTTTTGGTCTACATAGGATAGTACAAATTGTTTTTAAAAACAGAAACAAAAAAAAAGTCATAGGTACTTGATGCGTGGACCCAGAACAAAAAGTCACTTAAAATTAATTTTTTTGATTTAATTTTTAATTTTTTTGTTAATAATAATATATTATATTTATTTATATGTTTTAAACATTATTTTTTAGTTGAATGTTTTCATCATCATTATATCCATCGTTCTGTTCATGGTTACATATTTTCTTTGCTTTTTATTCATCACTGTGAGTTTCAGTAGTCTCGTCCAAATTATTTTTTGTGTTGATGTATTTTGTTTAATTTTGTTTAATTTTGTTTTTAAAATTAAAGATTGAAAACATGATTAAAATCGATTAATTTACACTCGTAAGTCGTAATAAACATACAATTGACGATTCAATATCGATTAATATATTATTATTAGCAATAATAATATAAGAAACGCCTCTAACACACCATACGTAATACGTAAATGTAGTGTTCTGTGTTACACACACTGTAACCTAAGACTATTTATTATAAATCTTAGTGTCCTAGTAGACTGTGTTGTGTTTGTTGTGGCGTATCGGCGTATCGCCCGTATACTAAACGTCATTATGACGAGAATATTTCCGTCCCTCGAGTAATACAAGATTATATTAATATGTTAGGTACCGATTATTTACGGATTAAGATATACCATACAGATATATATAGCACAGACTATTTAAAATAACTAGGCCACTTCGGCATCCTTATTTCTACTAAATTAAAATCAACACATCCAATATAGGTAATTCAAAATTATAAATAACAAAATGTTATATTTCAAAAATTACTCTTGTGTTATAATTGTAATTTGATAAACTTTTTTTTTTAAATTTTTAAACGATTTTTTAGGGGGTGCTAATTTTGACCTAGGGGGTGCTAAGGACCCAAAGCACCCCCCCCTAGTTGCGCCAATGCCAACAGGTTCCAGTCCCTGCCTTTATGTAGAAAAAATTATTTTTGTTAGTTATTTTTAAATATAGTAGTAGGTTACAAATAAATAATGATAATAATTACATATAAGTCTTTATGTTATACTTATAAAGAAATATTAAAAAATATATAAGTTGTATAAAATACTAAAATGTATAAATGAATACGTAATATTTATAAAAATAATTTTTGTTGTCAATAAAATATAGAAAACTATGATAATAATTACAATTCCTGTCATAATTCATTTTTTTACTCACTTTTGTTAGCACTGTTAAGTTAGGTTGCTGGTTCACTACTTTTTAGAGTAGTTATTTGAAACCAACTTAACAAAATCATTGTGTATTATATTAAACTTTTTTTTGGTCGAAAAGTGAATCGGCCGAAAAGGAAAGGGTACGTTTTTGAATTTTGGTCGTATTAAGATGTATTAATGTCCGTACGCAAATAACTGACTGTGTACGATCAAATGTCTATTTAGATTGATATACGGCACCCTCAATTTCGTTATGAAATCTTTTTTCGTTTTTGGTAAAGTATAATATTATACTCAATAGTCAAATTATTATAACGTATGTTTGTACACGGATGATTAATAATAAGGAATTCATCAATAATATCACAATTTTTTTTTTTGGTTCTGGGGGATTGATCCCGACCCCCCCCCCCCCCCCCACCCCGTTACGCCACTGAGCCCGGTTATAAGTTATATCCTCCTAAAGTTTGCAATTTTACGTTTGCACGCATACCCACAACACGCTATACTCATTACTGTTGCACGCAGCGTCTACAATGAATTTTGATTTTATTATGGTTAATATGGTAAATGGTATATTTCTGTTTTAGCGGACCCCCTTTTTTAAAAATTTTTTTGTCTTAACGTATATGTATAGTTAAGGATGCTGAAAACGATGGTGAAGTCAGAATTTGGCGGTCAGCCTTAATTTTGAAGTTTTAGCCATTTGAGGTCAAAAGGTCATCCAAGGGACCTACAGAGTAGGTACAGACTATTTAGGCGCTGCAATTTCAGTTTTTCACTTTGAGTGACTTTATATATTTAAATGAAACCCGTGGGTAACTCTGCCCTCCAGTGGAGCATTTAAGGGGGGGGGGGGCAACTGGGACGAATGCCAGGGGCGCCAAATTTTAGGGGGCGGGAAATTTTTTATAGTTTACCACTACATAAAATTGAAATCTTTCTATTTTGTCTGATATAATTATTATTCAAAATACAAAGTATAATAAAGATTATAAATTAAACATAGATTTAGATGTTAGTTAACTCTTAACTCTGCATAAGGTCTATTGTCTAATATGATTCTAAACGGTTTTCATACGGGTCTATGAGCGGCACGGGATTGCGACAATTACAGATATAAATATCTATGATTTATATATCCATATATATATATAATTAATATTTATGACCTGTGGAGGCAATTACGTTTTATCAGTCAATACAGGGTAAAAATTGAAGTCAGAATCGTTGAGAAGAATAATTGCATATGACAGCCTTTTAAAAAATTATTCCTTTTTTTTAAATTAACTGAATTGACAGCAGCAGACATTATGATATCTGCTGATATTTTAAAAAATGAATATAATACATATTTGGGAACTTCATTTTGGCAGCTACTTAAAAACAATTTCCAATCCTCCACAGAGTATACAAGATATGTTAATATTTATAAGGAAAAATGAGTTAAAGGAGATCTTTCCTTATGTGGATATTGCTTTGAGAATGCTGTTATGCACTCCAGTTAGCAACTGTTCAACCGAGAGATTTTTTTTAGTCCTAAAACGTATAAAATCATACTTAAGGTCAAGCATAGGAGAAGAAAGGTTATCTGCATTAGTTATTATGAATATAGAAGCTGATATAACTACAACAATAAGCTTTGATCATATATAATTCAAGAATTTGCTCTAGACTGTGCACGTCGAAAAATATAAGTAATTTTTTTTTAATATTGTTTGTTTATTGTTGAAGTTTATTAATAATTATTTTAAATATATTTATTATCTACAAAAAATATTAAATGTATATTTCTTTGTGTGGGGGGGGGGGGCTAGAAAAATGTTGCCCCAGGGCGCTTAATGTCTAAATGCACCACTGCTGCCCCCACACCCCATATTAAAATACCTAGAATGCATTACTTTTTTAACATTATATAACATAATATATACATATATATATATATATATATATATTTCTCATTCACTGTCTTACATTGAAATATTGAATGTACATACTATAATTTATTATACATCTTACGACTTACCTATTGCTAAAATATTTTTATTAAAACAAATTACCACATATAGGTACTTATATATATTATGAAATTGAAAATAAGTTGAACTACTATCAAGCATCAACTATATTCTTGACAATTAGGTCTGACCTCCAAATTTAGTATCGTTTTCGCATGCCTAATTACTACACATAGCTAGGTAGGTATGTTAAAACAAGATAGTCATTAGTCATAGTACTGATTACGGTTCGTAAATAAATATTATTATGGTTAAGTCAGAAATTAGTTTATTTTTTGTTTAATATTCTAATATAATGTGTTGTAGAAATAAGATGACTCGCTGATTGTGAAAATTGTGATTTTACCATCGTTTTTAACTCGTTAAAATTCGTTATAGGGGCTTTGCGTCGTAGTAAAGTATCGTTGTGCGCATGGGTAGGCCTGTCTCGAAAAGGCCCAGTCCGCGATTTGGAAAAAAGGGCCCCCAACAGGCAAATGGAAAATGTTTTGACTAGCCCAGAACAAAAAGGTCACTTGGCTCGCAAGTCGCAATCCAATTTATATGTACATTGAACATTTTTTTTTTCAATACAATTGCCATCTTGCAAATTTTATCAATTATCATATAGCCATACAAATAACTAAATACGTACCTAACTAAAATTCAATCATTAGATATATTAACTGGTTTTACTTTATTTTTAATAAAGAAATTTCAAATTAGCTCCTACACTGACTACACCACCTGCGACATCATACATTATAAAGAAAAGGGTGGGCAAGTGGGTGTCGCTCTGCTGTGCAGTAGGTTACAAGTGGGTCACTGTAATGGATGGTGTTAAATTTGAATTCAATGATATCATATCATTGTATACGAAAAACGATTCTGAGCGGAGACGGTTAGTCAGTGTATGATATTACTATAAGTATAATATTAATTGATGATATTATTGTGAATAAAGTAATTTATAAATAACCTATTTACGTGGAACCTTGTTTTAAATTTTTAATCCTTAGCTATAAACGTTGAAAATGTTATAGTTTTTAACTACAAAATAATTATTAAATTTTAAATATGATATATAATATTGTAAAAATTCGAACTTTAAATTTCGAACTGAAACTAAAAATGTCCGTAAACAGCTCAAAATAAGTCAAAATATTTGGAAAATATTATGGTATATAGAAAATGCTAATATAAACATTAAGTCAAAATTTCATGTACCTACGGTCATTTGTTTTAGAGTTACACCAAAAACCGAAATCGATTTTCACCAAAATCGGTTTTGCGTAAAAATTCCCGTTTTTCCTTAATTTTTCTTTTGTTTTTCACGGCGCTTTTGAAAACTATTGGAAAATTTTCACTTTTGACCACCCAAAGTACCAATTAGATTCACTTTCCTAACAGAAAAGATACTGTTAAAGAAAATCCGAGCATTTTTACTGTCCTAAAAGGTGATGGCAGACACAAAAAAAAAATAAATAAATAAAAAATCACACATCATTGTAAAATCAATACATTCATCATTTCACACAGAATCTAAAACACTAATTCAAATTGTGTCAAATTGGGCACGATTACAATACTTGTCCAAATATATAATAATTCAGTTAAAATCAGTGATAAAGTTTGTTCAGTGACCAAGTCATACACTCATACGCATACACCGCGCCCGTATAAATATAATATAATATTATTAAATAATAAATAGTCACAACAATTTTACACTATTTATAATCAATAATACTAATACATATTTGTGTATAGACAGCTATTAAATTCGTAGAATGATAATGATAATGTCATAACTCATAAGTCATAACTTTAACAATATTATTGATAAAAAATACGTTTCCTGATTTGAAAAAAAAAATGTTTATTTCATATATCTATTTTATATTTACTCGAATAATACCTAATAATATAAATAGATAGAAAATTAGGGGCCCCCAATTACCATAATTAAGCCGGGGCCCCGTCCGCAATTGCGGACTAGCGGTCCGGGCCAGTCCGACTCTGGTCACTGGTCACCCATCCGAGAACTAGTGCCAGCGGCCGTTTCCTACTCTCAAATCTCAATAGTCAATCCCGTAGTGCGATTAATTTCAGCCACTGCGGCACTGCTGCGCCGCGCCGAGCCATCAGCATACAACAATATTAATAATATGTTCCTTTTTCTTCACAAAATACACACACACGTCACACACTTGTATAGGTACATACATACATACATACATACATACATACATACACACATACATACATACATACATACATACATACATACATACATACATACATACATACATACATACATACATACATACATACATACATACATACCTACACACATACATACATACATACACACACACGTCACACACTTGTATAGGTACATACATACATACATACCTAAACACATACATACATACATACATACATACATACATACATACATACATACATACACACATACATACATACACACATACATACATACATACACACACACATACATACATACACGACCTCGCATGTGTCTAAATATAAATATATTCCAACTATCAGTTGTTAATTATAAATGTATCATTGCATTGTGATTTGTGACAATAATTTCTTAGTACACAATATAATATTTTCTGAAAATATCATAAAATTAGGCATGTTTTTGTGTTAATAAAATATAATAATGGTCAAACGGCAACAACCGGCCACCAGCCTGCCGATATCTATACTATATATACATTGAAATCTGTGGAGGTACCACGGTTTAAGTTAGTACTATCTTAAACCGTGGGAGGTACCTATCTGATGACAACTAATTGACAAGCTACGCATTCAGCATTTCAGCTTTTTTCTGATTTCTATCCGCATGGCCGCATAATATTGTTTTATCTGCTATACCAATTACCAACACACAGGTAACATAACAAATTTCTTTGGGGACCTGGGTCAATTTTGTCCACAATACGATAGAATCTATTACCTGTGATCTACAGTCTAACTAAAATCGTAATTTTTACAAAGCCCTCACCACAGATTGGTTTATGAAAAAAATATCTGGTCGAAAATGTACCCGGATAATCTTATTTTTCGCTCCCAACAGTCGGCAGTCACAACTATATGGGGTCAGCCACCCTTGTCATACACCTTCATAAGGCTCCGTGCCTCCGTTCCTACTGTTATTTTCTATTCTGTCTATTCATCTCAGTCATCCAGTCGGATGATAATCTGATATAGGTGCCTGCTGAAAAATACCTGGAAATCGGAAAACAGACAGAAAAAAAATAACTGTTCTGATATAATAACATTATTATTTAATATTTATTATACTAAATAAAAAAAAATACAAATACAAATAGATAGGAATATTAAATGGAATGCTATTCAAACGTTTTCTAATATTATTTTCCGTTGCCATAATTCTTTCAGTCTTTTTTTCGTTAGTAGTTGATTTTCTTTTAAGTGGTAATACGATTAGGTAAGTACCTACTAATGTCATAAATTGTAAAATGTTATTCAGTATTCTATAATAGCTCTAGGTATAGTGATAGTTTTGCTCTATATTGGCTATCGTTAAATTTCAGACGGGTTACAATAAATTACACAGCAAGAACAAACGCTGTTACTCATTACTATATAAGCATTCAAAAATTTTTCCCATTTGTCAGATATTTTTTCCGCAGTTATAATATTGTTTTCCAGCGAGAAAAACAACTTTCACCCCGGGCAAGGTTTTTCTACCATCCATTTCCCGTGTGATAAACTCTCTTGATATATTATCTATTCCACGATCAAGACCGTGATCTATTCATTCATTATCTGGGCATCTGACCGAGTCAGTAGTATTGGTAGGCACTGAATGTATGTCATGATATTCTGTGATGCATGCAATAAAAAATAATATTATGTATTGACGTTGTTTTGACTGTTTTGTACAATAAACGTTTTTGTTTCATATTATCTTTTCGTTGGATACTTGGATACCACGATGCTTCATTAGTCATTATATTTTACATAATATAAATTTATGTCTGATTTTTACTTCAATTGGTACGTCTTGATACTTTGATCATGATAAATTAAATCAAATTTGTCAACACTTTGATAGGTATTATAAGTACTATTATAGTTACGACCGACAAAATAGGTTGGCAATGCTGAACGTACGCGTAATCTCTTTTCTATGCGTCCTGCACTCCTGTGCGCTCAAGTTGAGAACCCCTAGATAACAGCGTATGGAATAATGATATTATTATTGTAATGAATATACCGACCCACACACACACGCGTGTATATGTACATATATATATATATATACTCGAGTATATTTAAGTGATATTAATAAAAATGTCGGTTTGATTACTTCGCGAAAAACCAATATCGGATATCCATCGGCTGAATAGTATTTTTAAAGTGTAGTTGGTGGTTAATGGTTAATTACTTATTGGTTACTCTAGATCGAATATATTATTATGTCAACCCGCGGTGCATTACCAAACGTCTGTAGGACTATAGCAACAACTCTAAATCTTTAATTATTACCGTCGCTATAAGAGTGTGAAACTGTCGGCAGTGGTTATTGCCTACGAACAGAACAATTAACGGTCACCGGTGTCGCCGACTTAACCCCATCCGGCCGGACGCGCGATCACAGTGTAGGTATAGGTTTTAAGATTAAAACGATTGTAAAGTCGGTCAAAGTTCTGGTGAGCCCGTTGTCGTTCTTCTCAATAACGACTACGACGACGACGACGACGACGACAGAGCAGCAGCGATTCGGAACGGTTCTCTCGCGACGCTTATCATATCGGCCGGGAGCGCAGTCATTGCCGATTCACATACTCACATATTCTGACATACCGGTTAGCACATCTGTTCCTGGTCCTCAGGTCTTTGTGCTTCTTCGACGTATGTGGAGGGTGCGCACGACATGTCCAAGAAGAAGGATCATGAGAGAAAGAGCCAGTGGGCATGGGCCGAAAACATTCACCCCAACAATATCGAATTTGACCACATACTCAAAGCATATCGCATAGGGCTACCCAACTGCAAACCTCTGTCTTGTCGGTGAGTTAAACCCTTTTGGTCGTACATCAGTCCTTTGTTCGATAGTTACCATGTCCATGTTTGTCATAGCAATCGGTTTTAACTAGGTGTAGGTACCTATTCTTGATCCTACTTGAAATCTTTGTGTCGTTTGTGTTTGTTAAAACATTATGGACGAATAATATTATAATTTTAAACTGTGTGACTGTGTTGCTTTGTTTTGTTTTAATTATGCAAGTTTATAGCAGTAACTTGATGGCAGTCATTTGTTAATAATAAAATTGGGCATTTCTACACTGATAACAAATTTGAATTAAGGATTAAACTTTTTGTACTACTTGGGAAAAATCATATAACATTTAATAATGATGTTAATTACGTAATATTACCAATTTAATCATATGGGCATTTGTGCAAATATGTGGGGCTTGGGGGGACTTGGTCCCCCCCACATTTCTGCCAAGTCCCCCCAGTTCAAAAGTCAGTAATTAGTACAGAGCATATATAATTTTTATAAAATATTATAGGGCTTTAGTCCCCCCAAAATAATTTGTCTATTCGCGCCTATGCATATGGGTACACCCATTATACTTGTAAGTGCTTATGCAGTTATTCACAACTTTCACACCTTGAATTGACAAATATATTATATTGAACCTATTTAAATAATTTTAATTAAAATGTAGGTACCTATCTCTTAACTTTAAAAAAAAAAAATGGGATGTGCACTGTTGTCTTGACTGTTACTGTTCATTTAATTTTGAAGCAATCATTGCATTTAGTTTACCTAATATCAGTGTAAATCAGTTCAAGAATCTAGAGATAGATTTTGATTAAAACAGAGATGAAGGTAACCAGGCACTAAGTTATAGTGAATGTTTTTAAAACATTTTTGAAAGAGTTTTGTAAAATCAATAATACAGTTAACTAAATAAAACAGGCTTGCTCTGTTTAACATTGAAAAAGTGTTGGTATAACCTGGTAAACATTTTTAATTAAAGTTAATTAATTTGTTTTAATTATGACTTTTTGGCTTATAGACGTAATTGCAAAAATAATCCTTACTGTCTATCTGGACTTGGAGAACAACGTTGGCTTCAAGATAAAGTGCGTACACCTGTTAATGACTATGAAGATCCAGAGCTTGAACGGCGGCAAAACAATACATTTGTTGGTTTAAAAAACTTGGGTGCAACATGTTACATTAATAGTCTCTTACAGTTATGGTTTCATAATATTAACTTCAGGTAAACATCCATTTTGTCATTTAAGTTAGTATTTTATGTTAGATTTTTATTAAATATGTTGTATTAAAAAAAATAACCTGGTTATAATTATGTTGATATTTTAATATACAGAAAAGCAATATTTAATTGGAAACCAGAAGAAGATTCAACTGAAAGTCAAAACAAGTCCCTTTATGCTGAAAATGCATATGTACCAGAGACTAGTGTTGGTCATCTACAATTAGTATTTGCTTTAATGCAATTTGGTAAACAACGGTCAGTAGATCCTGAAGACTTTATTACAACTTTAAGAATTAATACTGCTCTTCAACAGGATGCTCACGTAAGTTTTTTAGTCTATATTGTGTGATTATCGTTATTAATAAAACAAAATTGTATTGCATTTCAGGAGTTTTCAAATTTGTTCCTATCTGTCTTGGAAAACAAGTTTAGTACACAATCTGATGCTTCTGTCAGAGATATGGTTAGAGATAATTTTCTTGGCGAATACAAATATGTAACTACGTACGTACTATTATTAAATAATATCTACAATAATAAGTAAATACTTAATATATATATTTGTAATTATAAATTTATTCATTTTTTTTAAATAGCTGTTTAAAATGTAAAACTAAATCCACACGTCCATCAACATTTTATGAACTTGATTTAAACATCAAAGGTCATAAAACATTGAATGAAAGTTTGCAAGAGTTTTTAAAAGAAGAGCACCTGACAGGAGATGATCAGTACTATTGTGACCATTGTAACTGCAAACAAGACGCTGTACGAAAAATATGTTTAACTACTTTACCTCCTGTGCTTAATATTCAATTAATGCGTTTTGTTTATGATAGGTATGTTTTCTAATCAATATTATCTTATCAAACATTAATGTCATATACAATTTATTATTTTTTTTTAGACAAACAATGCAGAAAAAAAAATTAAACACATACATACAATTTTCACAAACATTAGATATGGCTCAGTATTTAAATTTACCCGTTGAACTTGATGAATCGTCTAAAGAAAATCACATATACAATTTATGTGCAGTCCTTATACATAAAGGGTCAAGTGCATACTCTGGTCATTATGTTGGTTAGTGTTTAATATTAACATATATAATTGTACAATTTTAGTAAAGAATCCCTATTTTTTTTTTGCAGCCCATATCAAAGACATAGCCGCTGAAGAATGGTATAAAATGAATGATGAAAATGTTGAAAAACTAAAGGGGAAGGGTTTAAATTTGTGCACTGAAGACGAGTTTAAATTAAATGGTTCAAAAGTTACTAAAGCTCCTAAGATTCAAAAAGGTATGTTACAAACAAACAATGCTTACATGTTGGTTTATATGCATCATACCATGATTACAAAACTAAAAACTGAATCATCTAACTGGGAGTTATCACCAAGACTGATTCACCTTGTGGAGGCTCGTAATAATAACTTTGAAAATACAATATTAAATATTAAGAGTAATCGAGAGTATGTAGAAGACAAAGATAAAGTTTTTGTTGAGCAAATGTTGAATTTAATAACTGAGATGAACTCTGTATCTGTAAAAGAAAAAAAAAAGGAAGCCATTTCATTACAGTGGCTTAACTATTGGTTTAAAATCACACCAAATCAGAATGTCAAGGAAATTAGCAACTGTGCAATTTTATGTAAACACAATTTACTTGACCCTGATAAAGTTCATGAAGCCAAATACATCGGAACGGAATTAGTACGTTTGAATAAACATAATATCATATAATATGTATTTCTTGATGTTATTTAATTTTTACTTACAGGCAGATAAATTATATGGTATATATAAAGGTGGTCCAAGGCTACCATTAAATTCATCAATATGTTGGAAATGTGTAAGAAATAAATGTGCCTTAATCTACACCAAAACATTAACTACTGAACAAAATAAAACTATCAACACAGTCTTACATAGTTGGAATCCCTCGCCTAGCGTAAAGTGAGTATTTTTTAGATTCTGAGTGGAATGATGAATGTATTGGTTTTACAATGGAGTGTTTTTTTTTAAAATTTAAAATTTTTGTGTGTCATTGCGGTTCAGGGCAGTAAAACTGCTCCGATTTTCTTCAATAGTATCTTGTTCGATGGGAAAGTGTATCTAGTTGATGCATTTGAGAGGTCAAAATTTAAAATTCCCAATAGTTTTCAAAAGCGCCGGGAAAAACAACATAACAATTAAGGGGAAACGGGAATTTTTATGCAAAAACGGTTTTTGACAAAAATCGATTTTTGTTTTTGGTGTAACTAAAACAAATGAACGTATAAACATGATATTTTCACTGGTTGTTTGTATTTGTATCTTCTATACACGATTTTCAAAATATATATATTTGTTTTGAACTGTTTAGGGACATTTTTAGTTTCCAATTTTATTAGTTTTTTTTTCTATGAATGTCAATAAAACTTTATTTGTTGGGTAAAAAAGCTTGAAAATTTAATACAAGGCTCCTACTATATTGGTACAATGACATTTGAAAAATATTAAAAATCTTGACAAAATTTATCAAATTTTAATTTAATAATTATTTTGTAGTTAAAAATGTATAAAATGTTCAACTTTTATAGCTTAGGATTAAATAATATAAAACAAGGTTCCACGTAAATAGGTTATATATAAATTACTTTATTCGCAATAATATCAAATATACTTACTAATATCATAAGCTGACTGACCGTTTTTGCTCAGAATCGTTTTTACTTATACAATGATATTATATCATTGAATTTAAATTTAACACCATACATTACAGTGACCCACTTGTGACCAACTGTACAGCAGAGCGACATCCACTTGCCCACTTTTTAAATATAAGTGCGACACAGATTTTCTATTCTATTAAAATAGAAAATATTTTATTCTGTAAATAAAATTTTAATCATAAAATATATTCAGATAAACATTGACAATTAAATAAATGGCTAAAAAATGTATTTATAAAAAAAAATATTATTAGAAGTGTCAAAAACTTCTATTCGAGTACAAATCATTTTACGTATATACAAGGTGTAACAGAAAGACTTGACCAAATAAAAAAAAAATTATGCTATTTAAACATATGACAAAAATTGTTGATTATATGTTTAGTAAATAGTTTAAGAAATATACCTAAGTTACCAAATTTCCAAAAATAATATTTTTAAAAAAGTTATTGCGTTCCAGATTAATTTAATCGAAAAAATATTGATATTTTAAAAAATTTTAAAAAATAAACTACTTGCTTGAGATAAATTTTTTTACCATCCAAATTATTCTTATAATCAGATTCGCAAATTGACTATTTTTAATTTATTCAAAAAATTTAAATCAAATTAAATTTGTAATGTAATTTTTTTTTATTACACGTGTAGTGCAAGTGGCTATAAATTATATATAAAATAAAAGTTTTAAAATATTGATTAGAACAAAAGTTATTCAAAAAGTCAGTTCTATCTGTTACACCCTGTAGTTTTATATATTTATTCATTTAAATAGTAGGCTTTGAATGTTTTAAAAGGATGCATGTGTTGTCTCTGTCTTACTGCGTAACAGTTTACGCTCAGAAGAACACATGCAGCTTTATTAGTTTAAAAATTAGAGTGAATTGACCTATTATCAAATGTAGAAGTCAGCATATTATCTAGTGAACCTCATTAGTTTTTTTTTTATATTTTAATTTTAAAACAAGTTTTTGAGTTTTTAAAAATGTACAAACAATTTACTATTGTAAAATACTCATAAATGGTTTATAATTAAAATATAAAAAAAAAAAAACAAATTGGGTTCACTAGATAATATTCTTATTCCTAAATTTGATAATAGGTCAATTCACTCTAATTTTTAAACTACACGTGTTCTGCTGAGCGTAAAATTTGCTATGTTATGCACTTGTAAGACTGAGACACCACATGCGGGTGTGGCATCCTCTTAAAACATTCAAAAGCTATTATTGTGTTTTTTTTATGATTATTTAATTTAATATACAAAATTTAAATACAACAACTTAAACAACATATTCATAATTTAAGTTATAAATATATTTTTATTTTATTTCAAATCTAGAAACAAAATAACCACTCAGTTGTGTATTATGAGTATTATTTATGGTTGTTGGTGCAAATCCATGTGATCACAGGTAGGGGGGGGGGCACTGATTTTGGCCTCTGGTTATATCAGTACAATACATTGTTGCAAATAAAATAATTAATACAAATTTGAACTGACTTAAGTGTTTAGAAAATTGTATCTATATTTATTTTGGTTATATTTGTTATTATTTTTATTTTGTAGTGATGAAAACCATGAAAAAAGTTACTGGGTTGGGAAAGATTCATTAAAAAGTTGGCGACGAATGTACTTGGAATTATTTGAATATTTTGTTAATAATCATGATATACCTCCAAACACTGCTCTGCCTCTGAATCCAGATCTATTGTCAGTAGTATGTGATCCATCAAGCAGTTTTGATGATGAGGACAAAAAATTCTTTAAGTCTAAAGATAGAAGCCGTTTTATTAAAATGGAAGGGATAACATTAGAATCTATTGATGGATGTCGGAAACTTGCTCATATGTTTGTTAACAATTCAATATCAATTTTCAAAATTCTAAAGCTCAATGATTTCAAACCATTTCATTATTCCTTATTGGAATTAGAGTCAGTCTTAGAAGAAATGACAAACATATTGTCTTCAGTTATTGCTAAAAAAGTTAATGATGAATTAGCCATTGAAGAGAAAAAATTTGATAAAAGTAAAATAGATAATTCAAAGAATATGATAACTGAATGCTTAATTCCAAATGAGAGCGAATCAAAAACAGACGACGAGCATAAAGAAGATGATGTTGAGGACAATAGTCACGAAGAAAAAGACAAGCATGATGATTCTGATTCTTTTGATAACAAAAATGATACTGAGTACATGTCATGGGGATTTAATGAAGATATTACATGTTCGCATGGTAGGTTTATAATTAATTTTTTTGTGCAATGTTTTTCGAATAAGTAATGACCATTTTATTTTTGATAACAGGGAACTTGACTATTGAGACTAACACAAGAAGATTGGTTCCAGAAGTAGTGAAAGGTATTCTTCATTCATACTTTCCCAAAGCGCCAATATTTGCTAATGATATTGAACCTTGTAATATATGTCGAGTAAGTAGAAGAATTTTTAAACATAGAAACATATACACATTAATTTACTATTGATTCAAATTATAGAATATGCATAGTCAAGATGAGATTACTAAAAATCTACATAAGCAGTCTGCTATTACAGAAAAAGAATTGCTGAGTGATTTGCTATGGAATAAAAAAAGACCGGTTCCTTCACAGGAAAATTCTCCATACCCTTGTGTTTCTAAGAATTTTTTAGAATCTTGGAGAAAATTTGTGAGGTAATAAAAAATTATATCATTATTTAGTTTTAATTTATTAGCTTGTAACAATTGTGCATAATACATATTAAGATTGGAAACTTCTAACATAATTGATATATTTATTGGTTTAAGTTAAAATTTATTTCCGTAATGCTGTGTTCAAAATCATTTATTTTTCTAGAATTCTAGCTATAATGCTGTATATATAAAATGGTTGTATGCATTTATTATTTTTAAAACTTAAATATCTTTCATTTTATTTTTAATTTGTATATTGGATTTTGACCAGGATAAATTTTGAATTAAAATTCTGCTAAGTAATGAATGAATTGATTTTTTATGTATTTGGTTTTTTAGTTATGAATGTGATTCTGGTTTTGGTAGAATTAGTGGTTCCAAAGTATTAATTTAAATGTAATGGATTACAAATTGTAACTTGACTATATTTAAACATTTTATTTTTCAATTTATTAGTGTGGAAACTAATAGAGATTTTCAAATTTGTATTTTTCTAAATGTTAAAATCTAGTTGCTAAACTTAGTGTAAAAATATATTTATTCCCAATTATTGTTGCTTTTGTATCAATTGAAAATAATCCCTTTTCTTATATTATATCTTATTAACTATCTATAAACAAATGTAACAATAAATTAATGATAAACAAGGCAATTATATTAATAGTAAATGTACAATATTAAGAACAATTTAAATTTTTAAAATATGAAAGAAATATTATTTTTACATTTTACATTGCCTTTAACTTGTCAGAATAACAATGATAAAAACATTGTCAACTTTTGATTTTTAATGGTAACATGTATTTTTGAATTTATATTTTAAATACTATTAGTTTTTAAGTTTTGGATTAGTGTATCTAAACTACTACAACTAAACATCTAATGTTAAATATTAATTCTTGTATTGTATAGTAAATGTTTTGACCATGTAAAACGTATAAACAAATAGGTACCTAATAAACTAACTTAACCTAACTTTATCAATATATTATTAATAAGTTCTTAATTCTTATAATATAAACAATTTATTTCTAGTATAAAATTAATCTTTTTTACCAACCATAATTTAGAGGAGTAACTAATTTATGAATACATCTAATTATGTATTGTACAAAATAGTAGTACATAAGCTTTTTGTATTTTCAGCAATATTTAATTTATTACTTGAGTTAATTCAGATATCATGCTTAAAAGTTAAAACGTACTAAAAACTTGAATAGACAGGAATTTTAATTTTACTTTTATACGCTAGTGACATTAATTAAAATATATTGTTTTTGAGTTAAGACGCGTTAGTTTTTAAATTTAAAAACGAACCTTCAAATCTGAGAGAGTTGGTACCTGATAGTTGATAATTAACTAATAATAACGTCTAACTAAATTGATATGCTTCCCGTTGGTAATAAAACTTTACTATTCTAGACTAACTACACTATTTCATTTTTTTTTATTGTGGACAAAAACCATTAATTAGACTAGTCGTCAGTGACGACTCGTCACGTAATGACAGACCTATTCGAGTGATCGATCCCGCGTGAAGTGGTAATAATGAACGCACGCTGAAGTTACACATGATTCTTCATTATCTACTGCACATCCCCCAGTGTAATTCTTTACACATCTCACGAACATCGCGTGAATGACAGCCTGTAGTGTCAGTGACGAATAGCTACACCACCGTACTAATTGTGTGAAATATATCGATCTTAATCAATTTTCTTCGCCGATAATGTATACATACTACATACAGTCTTTTATGGAAAATATGAAACTCCGTTTGTAGTGTTTTTCTCTTTTAAAAATAAATTTACTTATATCCGCCCTATAAAGAAAGGGAGAGGACCTTGTAAAACGCATCATAGCTAAAAGAGAGCCGGTAAATCGGGAGGCAGATGATGGGGAGGATAGCCAATAAATCAGATTTCAATTTTGAAGGGTAAAAATAAGGATGATTTGTGGCCCGAGCAGAGTCAACAACCAATACAAAACCACAGACTGTTGCAATGTAATACTATATATATATACGTACCAGAGCCCATGCCTGTATATACGTAAAAGTAATATAAAGCGCATTAAATCTCCATGTGTCAAAATATCGTTTCCGAAATCGGTGATATCTGCCCATTCGGCAAATTGTGAACGTGGACTACAGAAGAAAAAATAAAAAACTTAAAATAAACAAAAGATATTTTTGAACCAAATGCTACGTTGAGTTTCGATTAAATAGCGTTATTATAATATTATATGATATTATAATAAACTCCTAAGAATCGTACATACTTTTTTTCCCGGTACTTATTCGCTACTGATATTTGATAAAAAAAAAAAAAAAGTTATTTCAAATCTAGGTACCTTCCAGCAGCTGTATACTGCATAATATTTTGTTTGTTGAATATCGTTGTATAAAATATAGTGTAATATATGTAGCCACTTGAACCTGATCCGACGTTAAATTTATATTATATGCTATTTATACATATATTGTATGTAAGCACTGACTATTACTCCATAATTTTCCGGTTACTGGTGCGCTCATGAAACATCGCATTTGAATGAATTGGATAGAATGAAATATTAAAATAAAAATATTATATTCTTATTTCTAATTAGTTTTACTAAAAGGATTATCTGCCTTTTTTCGCTTGTAATTCCGTTGACCAGGACGCATAAAAATTTGATATTCGCATGGCACTTGTTTCGACCTGACATGCACTCTTCCCCATGTCTTCTAACCCGTTAAATCCTTTAAATTCAAAGGATTTATTTTTACGAGGGTCCATTGCCACCCCTGGAACCTGTGACGTCTGCCCCTGGATTCTACTTGTCAAAATGACATTCGCTATATTCTTCTAGCATAACAAGTCTAATATTACAAATGCACGTCGTTTCAAAATAATAACATGACTTTCTAGTAATATTATCACATAAATTATATATTGTAATAACATTCTTTTTCTGTTATACGTACTATATCTACACAACTCCCATTGTTGGGTTGTATACACTTGTATGTATGTTGATCAAGAGTGCATAGTCTGTGTTGCTCAAAAAAAAAAAAATACTGCGTACTTTACTAGTCAATTCAATATGTTAATATGTTTTTCATAGTATTAATTATTATATTGTAGGCTTAAATGTCTTTTTTTAGGTATCCTAATAGGATTTAAAATTTAATAGCTCATTATTTGTTCACATCTGTATAATATAGTGTGCAGTAATTTACTTTGATTCACATTATTTACTATAGTATGTTGCGTAATTGTGTTATACGATTCTTT
This sequence comes from Acyrthosiphon pisum, assembly GCF_005508785.2. Taxonomy (NCBI): domain Eukaryota; kingdom Metazoa; phylum Arthropoda; class Insecta; order Hemiptera; family Aphididae; genus Acyrthosiphon; species Acyrthosiphon pisum. Next base: position 128,028,340 of record NC_042494.1, read on the forward strand.
ATTATTTAAAATTCTAGTTCATACTTTGTAAAAAAAAACTCGTGACAAGTTGGAAGGCTTCTAGTGTGTCACAAAACTATTTATTTGTTTATTTTATTTTATTTTTTTTTAAGTTTTACTGGTTTATAAACTCTCAAACAATCAAGCCACGGTACAGTGGGTCGGTGCGGAAAATCTGATTTAACAAGCATGAATAGCTTTTAACCTTTCGAACTTCTAACCAGCTTTTCTTTACACTTGGTTCGCGTTGAATAAGTAAAATTCTTTCGGAGCGGTCTCTGCTGCTCTCTTCTGAGAGTATACCACCGCCTCCGATACACATTGTATTGTGATCGGAGAACTATTACAGCGGACTTTCTGGCGGCGTAATATAATAATAGTTATCGAGACGACGGTGTCGCGTCGCCTTAAGCGCCCTCTTACCCCTCAGCTTCATCCACTTCTATACGAATATATATATATATATATATATATATATATATATATAGCTTTCATCACCTCAAGCCGGTATAATTAATCAAAAATGTTGTTGGAGGACAATGTGATGCCGGAAAGGAGAGGGGACGCCTTTGGTGTATTGTTATACAGGCATCGTTATGTGTAATTAATAATTCACACTTAATTAGTCAGAAGATATTCGGGTTGTGGTCAGAGGACCATTGAGAGGAGGGACACGTCGAACAATACTTGACGAAATTACGAGCTGCCTTCTCTCTGATGCTTGACGACTTTTCATTTTAAGAGCGGAAACGAGAAAAGGGCCTTTCCCAAATTATTAGACGGTGTATAATAATTATTCAAAATCCGGCGTGGTGCGTGGCTAAGTTTTTGCGTGTTCATTCGGACGTTAAGGATCGTTTATAAATTACTTTATCACCGCGAGCACACAAAGGGAGGCTGTCCACTGGCCTGCAAGAGAGCGTGTGTGTGTGTGTGTGTTGTGGCGGTGGTATGATTAAACCGTTTCCGAACGTTGAGCGTGATAGTAGGCGGGCTATATCTTTTATCGGCCGTGATTACAATATAACAACAACGGACGATGAGAGAACGAAAAAAAAGGCTTCACGTCGTTATTTGTCGTGGGTGTATAATATATATTTATAATATAATAATTTGTCTGATGAAAAACACGTTATAATTCTGTAATATTTAACCACGAAATATCAGATTTTATTTTGACCGCTTTTATATCGAAAAACGTGCAGTTTATCGAATTATACTTTCGGATTTACTAGCCCGATTTTGTTTAGAGTGATCCTGTAATAATAATAAAACGAAATAACCAAACCAACGACGGAGGAAAATAAGTAAATGAATATTGTGTATGGATATATTGTTCTGTATATTATTATAATACTCGAGTGTAAAAACAAATCTGTGTATATATACAAAGGTAGCTGTGAAACGGCGGGAGGGTTGCAAAGTACTGGCAATTGTCGTACGTCCGTGTCCTCGCAAACGACTGGAAATCTTTATTGGAAAACAGGAGCGGGTAAAGCGGCACGTGCATTTGTTTGATGGGTTTTCGCCGACACCGCGTTCGTTGGCGGTTTAAGCGACGGGGTTTATATACCGCTTCGGACTTGTGTCGACCACAGCGTACCGCTCTCATCTTCGGAGGGTGCGCGGTGGTGTACCCGTATAGTCTACACCTACATTAAACCTACGCTCTACGCTACACTACACTATACTTCACTATATATAATATAACTATAATATATTTTATATATATATAAGTGTGTGTGTTTGTGTGTGTTTGTGTGTGTACTATACTACGGCCGTGTATGCTATTACACCGCCTGCGCGCTTTCTGTATCCCCGCTGAGTGCGGTGCAGTATATAATGTTGACTGATGGCCGGCCGTCTCCGACATGTGTTGCTCTGCCGCAGTCGTCAGCCTCCGCCTCTGTCGCTGTGTTCGAAGCTCTGAAAGACGTCGTCGTCGTCGTTGTCGATGGGTCACATCAAAACTCTGCGTATAGAATATAGATACAGGGCGCTCGCGAGATAGGGTGGAAAATGGTACCGAAGGGGACTCGTGGCGATCGTCCAGATGAATTGCCGGCTATCAAGACTCGCCGCTGGTCGTACAGCTTGTGTGTGTGCTAATGACGTCACACGCCGTCGCCACTCTGACCCTACCAACAAAACGTATCATTTCTCAAAACCACCGAGGCCATTGCCTCCCTATATATCTACCTATACTCCCTTATTCCTTGAGTATACCCACTACGAGTGTAGGTATCTCATATGCTGCGTGTGAGAGAACATTTTTCCAGTATTTTTTACTATTTTAGGCTTTATCCATAATATGTATCCTAACACGTGATAACGCGTGAAATGGTAGAGCTTGTTACGAGGATCGGGCACTATTAAAGCTATGTATTGGCTGTCCTCGGAACAGTGCCATTTCTCTCACTCTTATCATAAAACTCATGCTATATCTCCGTTTGGCACGACCACGCCTCCCAGTCCTCGGGACAAATGTTCCGTCTATTTCTATAAGCCTATAATAAAATTATACGTAATATAGGTATACACAATATTTTGGCTTTTTATAAGATTAGGTAGGTAGGCTTCTATTAAAAATATTTTTTTAGATTTATCTTTGAGTTTGATGACAAATTGATATTTGGATATCCGGTATCGAACTATTATACTATTCATAACACTATACAAGTATACAACCATGCCCCTTTACCTTTCCCACTTAAATCTAAATATTATAGGGGTACACTGTATCATTTTTTGTATTGTTATACCTACATAGAACATTAGTATGTGTTGTTTATGTTTTCTTAATATGTATTTTTAATAAACTTTTAAATTGTTATTTTTGTTCTTCAATCCTATTTTGGGCTTTATTGTATTACATTTTTAATAATACACCTAAATATCTGTTATAGAAATTCATCAAAAGAACCAAGACCTCATTCGATTGTGAACGAAGCACTTCTTTGCAAAGAACACACTGGACTGTTATTTGAACCACCTTCGAATTTGTATTCGACTGAACAGAATCCGTAAGTAATAAATTAGTTAATATAATTTGATATTGTGATATAATAAATATTGATTGTATGTTGTATTTAAAACGTCGATTTATCACAAGTTCTAGGTAGGTACTTGATAATAATATTTAACTATATAAATAGGTAACATAATTATTTACATATATATTATATAAGTTCGAAATTATGATTTTTAAACACTATTATTCTATTTTTTAAAGTTGATACAAATTACTATTACACTTGTATAGCTCTAGTGCTGTACATTAGCTTTATATTTTAATTTTTCAGCAATTGTCTTAAGGATACTAAAAAAAAATGCCCACACTTAGTATGGATGTACCTATTGGAACTTTCTGAGGTTTTTCGAAAAATATAAAAGACCTCTTTTCTTTAAGAATATAAAATTATACTATAACATATTCAATATAATAATATATTGAAATATAAATACCATAATAAAAATGTTTGCATAAAAGCTTTAACTTTTTTATATTACATGTTGAAATTGTACAAATCAATGATTAGAACAGAAGTTTGAGTCCCTGAAAAATAGAAACGAATAATATAAACGTTCATATAAGCGCCGTAAAATTTTATATTATTTTTAAAAGAGGTGTATACAATCTTAGAGTACAAATAGAATATCTGACAATTGAATATGCCAGTGAAATTACTTGATAATAGATGCCACCCAGTGGTGACACTTTCTTATCCTCAGTGCTATAAAACTAAATTACTATTTCTTTATTTTTATTTTTATTTTCAAATAATTTTAAATTTATAATATTGAATAAGCATTTTGTAATTTTAAAGTTTAGTTAGAATTGTTAATTCATAAGAAAAAATTGAACAATGATCTTAACTTCTCAAAAGTCGATACGCTGCAGTATATTTATCGTTTATAAAATGTTAAGTTCGGTCACAATTCGAATGAATGTAATGCAGGTTTACTATAATATTATGGTAATTTAAACGATTTAATATTATATTGTGTGCCCAAGTTATTTACTAAACATTTTCTATCAGAACGAGAATAATGTTGAACAGTGATTTAATTCAAGAATGCCCATATACATTTATCTTCAACATTTAGGGTGGTTTTTACTTTTTAGTAGCTAATTCTAGTTGGTACTTTGGTAGTCAAAAGTTTAAAATTGGTAGTAAAATAAATAAATTAAGCATAGCATACAGTAGTACGGTTCCTAATAAGTTCTAAATACTTAAAATACATATTTTCCACATGTTTTTTAAGTTTTTTCAGTGTTTGAAGTTCATAATTTACGACATTTGAATATCAAACTAAAAAATCGATTTTCTCTAAAACGATTTTAGTTGTTTTGTTGGAATTAAATAAATATTAACCATACAAAAATATGAACTTAAAGTATTGTATTTCACTATCAGTGTCATATTACACAATTTAAGAAATATTAAAATAAAAGGTGTACATATTTTAGGCATACTTTTAATAAAATATTTTTTTTGGCCTGTCAAAAGTAAAATGAAAGCGCCCATATGTGTTTTGAATCTGATATTGAGCCAGTGTTATGCATTTTTTTGCTTTTTGCAAATATACATTTTTGTTTTGAACTGAAAATACAATTAATCAACTAGGTACCTAGAGAATAGGTATAAAGAAATAAATAATAAAAAAAAGATTATTTTTACATGGCACTTTGTCGTTGTTTGTACATATTACATTCCAGGGCATGAACTAAAATTCTAATCATTATAAAAGTCGTGTTAATAAGAATTCATAAAAATTGATAATTTTCAATTAAAATGTCAGAATCAAAAAGAAAGTCATGTCTATAATTAGCAATCCTTATTGTTAATATTTTAAATCTTATCACTTGCTTATTACACGTACATAATGTAGTATATAGATACATATCTAATATCTATACTGTTATAACCTATACGTAAAGGGCTGGTAATAATTTAAAAATGGTCTTCAAACATTTTCACCAAAGCAATTCAAAAATTGAAATGATGCGCCTACTTGAAACCATATGATACAGTAGAGCGAGTTTTTCAGTTTGTTTTTCGATATTTCCTATAGGTACATAAGTAACTGTGTTTTTCACTGAGATAATACCTTACATTTATATACCTACAAAACAGGAACATCGTTCTTTCGAGTGGAAAACTGCGAAACTTTTGGTGTATAAGTCCGGAACGAGCGTGTGGTATAGTTTTGCCTTCCGTTTTAGAAACTCTTCCACCATCGTTGTCACGATGACTGAACGACATTCTAACCAACAGAGCGGTGTTGTGATGTCAACTGCCTTCACCACCACACCCCACCCCACTCGAAAATCACCCCAGTCGTTCCACAGGTTTTTGTCGTCTCCGATGCGATCAACTGTAGTTTTTAATTAATTAATTCCGTTCGTCGTATTTACTCGACGGGTCAAGTTCTTTGGCGGGCAGGAACCCACCGCCACTGTCGTAGTCGTTGTCGTAGTAGTAATATATTATTATTATTTTAAGAGCGTCGGGCGGGAAATTATATATTATAATATTTTCAGTCTGTTCAAAATGGTTTTTAATAGCTGGGCGGGTTGTCGTGCGTGTGCGTTTATATTCCTCGAAAGAAGGGGGTACGGGGCGCAAAATAATCTTATTGGCCTCTGCTGCTGCTGTTTCTAGCGGATGCGCCGTAGTCCGGAGGAGAGGAATTTAACGTGACGGTGATTATGCAAATGTACACCGAGTGCCTGCCGTGGCGACTATGCAAATCGGTCGTGCCCATAGGAGATATTGTGTTTTTGTCAGCTGCCGTCAGTATTTAACAAATTATCCAATTAATTAAGTATTATCGTCGCCACTGCGGCCGCACCCTTCCTGTTGCGGAGGTGGGGCTAGTATATCCTCGACGCCGTGGTTGCCGTGTTTTGGTGGTTACACTGTCGTGGACGATGTGTGCCGTGATGATGTCGGCCACAATATATTCCATTCGGATTACTCATAAACCTATTTTTGATATACATATCAGATTAGCGTAGACATGAACTTATACAATATATATAGGTACTACTCACTAGACATAACACAAAAAAAATTCTTACCCGTTGAAAAATTTGTTAATTTAACTTTTAATGTATATTGTATATAGAAAAACGCTTAAAATCCATATTCTTATCTTTTTTTTTGTATTAATTATCTGTCCAAATTGAAACATCTTTACGTATCAATATTAGATAATGTGTAATAGACATGTGTTACATAAAGAATTATAATAAAGGTTCTCATCGAGTAAACAACTAATTCTTATACTTAAATCAACTCAACTAAACTTTAACGAATAAGTAGGCAATATTATACCCCTTATACAGATCTATTTTTTTTTTCGTTTCGAGTTTTCGACATTAAAAGAAATCTCAGCACTAAAAATAAGTTTGCTTAGATTTATAGTAGGTATATCATATCTAAGAAATATGGTGTAGGTCTAGCACTTTTTATTAACATTAATTATTATAGGCGTTAGAAAATATGCGTCTGACGTCATAGAGCCGAAGTTTGAGCGGTGGCGTATGTTTTACTTGTAAACTTGTATAGATTATTAATACAACGATTTTAATTGTTAAAGATATTTTTTTTCCTTTTTTTATGGAACCTTAAATGTTGTTTTTTGTTTATAACACTGGTGTGATTATAATTTTGATATACTTTCTAGTTTTTTCACAGTAGATGACACTATATTATAGTACATTTCATAAAATTTGGTTTATACGGCAATACGATGCGATTCACGAACTCAATAATTTGACTTAATTATAATTATTTATAATTTGTATACAATAAAAAAATCTTTTTTTCTTATTAGATAAAAATAGATATTTACAATCCGTAACTTATATATAACAATAAGTAAATTTGATAGCAGAAAAAAAAACTCGATGGTACATAACATGAATGACATGAGGAGGGAGGCCCACCAGTGTGGATACCCTCTTACATGGGGTAGGGTGTTTAATTTTTTTTAATTAGTGCAGGTCAGAATTCAGGAGATCTCGACACCAGTGTCTTTTTAATCGACATTTGGCATGAATTCACTGGCTAAGTTAGAAATCAATGGATTTGTGTGGTCAACTGTTTTGGTGTGGACATTTTTATAGTGATTTTTAGCTGTTTTAGAAACTGTTTCAATTTTAAGATCTGTATGTAGTGAGAGGTTTGAGACTATGGTGCAGATGTTATTTGGCGAAGGGAAATAGACTGGAAGGCTTGTATAGTACGTATTTGGGAAGGCTTGGCACAGCCCCATATTTGGATGCCATAGGACCAGATAGGTTTTAACATTGATTTGTATATTAATAATTTGTTGTCAATAGAGAATTTGGACCTGAGGATAGGCCGTAGTAGATGAAGTCTGGCGTTAAGAGCCTTTCTTTTAATTTTTAGGTGTGGGCCCCAGGTTAGACGCTTGTTTAAAATTAGACATAAGTAATTGGTTTGAATAAAAATTTCTATTAAATTTTAAATCACACCGTCATCGTTATACACCATATAAAAATACTTAGGATTATGAAAAAAAAATTCTGAAATACTATCATAGGTTATTAAAATCATTGTGTAAAAGTAAATCAAACTATATTTACACGTAAGACATGGGCACACTGATCGGCTCTTTGACGTCACGCGGCTATTCATCAACTCTCATTATCTCATTGAATAATAATTTTTTTTAACTTAAGATTTTTACTAAAACGTTTTTCATTATTTTGACATCAAATACACCAATAAACTTTAAATTTAAAAAAAAGCAATTTAGTGTTGTGATGTCATGTAAGATTTATGTATTCATTTGAAAACCATTTTCTTTCTTTTGATTGCTAGAAAACTATACCTAATATTCATTTTTTTTTTAATTACTAACAATATATTATATTCTTTTGACAAAATAAGTTAAACATTTCTAACGATGAATGACTAATAAGTTAAATGTAAAATACAGTAATAAAAAAAAAACTTATAAAAAATATTATTTTTATTTTTATACTTTACTCATATAATTTGTTTTTAATTAAATTAATTTTTTTCGTTATAAATTACTGTTTTTATATTATGTTTTACATTTATTTTTTGTAGTAATAATACTTTGAAGTAATTTAGTTATTTAATAAGTTAATTAAAGTAAAAAAATGTTTTTTCCTTTGTCATAAATAAATATGTAATATAATATGATAATACAATATAATATAATATATACCTATTTAATTTATAGTATATTACTATTTTCACCTGATATAGGTAGATAAGTTGGTTCTAATTTGAATTTAAAATTTAAAATTATATGAATTTATTTATATAATCATGACTATTACGTTCATTGTAATAATATACATGTACAACATAACTTTTGCTATTTAAATCTAATAAAATATAATAACATATGTGTTTCAGAATAGCACTATTAACTAAAGAAGAATGGACGATTCTTTCACGATGTTATGCAGCTGATTATGGAGTATACTTGTATTTTGGTGAACTTGGAATGTTTACAACATCAAATCCAGGTAATTTATTGAATTTCTGATACAGTTTGTTACAAATGTTTAGATGATGATTTAGTAAAATTTAACCATTTAACTATTCACTATTCAGCCTATACTTTTTTCATCAATAAATGTAGCTTAAGAGAACGCCACACCCGCATGTGTTGTCTCCGTTTATTAACGTATGACAAAGAAAATTTGTGTTCAGCAGTTCCAATTGAATTTTGGCGTATTATAACATAAACGTATGAATATTATCTGTGATTTCACGTGGTTTTATTTTGCAATATTTAAATTTTTAAGCAAGTTATGAGAATTTTTAAACCAATAATATTTTGCTTAAAAATTAAAATATCGTAAAAACACATGAAAGCACATATAATGTTTTTAGGTACCTTTCAATTTAGGCCTAATAATTGTATTATTAAAACGCACAATTGAAACTGCTAAACTCGTATTTTCGATATTGTACCATTGATTATAAAATGTATAATTAGTATTTAATACTAGTATTTATAATCAATGGTTGTACGTTCGTAAGACGGAGACAACACATGTAAGTGTGGCATCCTGTTAATACATAATTTATACATTAAAATCAACCAATATTCATTTAGTAAAATAAAATTATTAAAAGACAATTGTATATTATATAGATCCCTGTGGTTAAATTATTGGAAACAAACTGAGTTACTTATAATAATTAAAATAATAACTTATATAAAACAAATTGTAAATAGCTCTATTTCAAAGTAATGTCTTAAACATTTATATTGTATTATTATTTTTAAAATACCACTGATCTTAAAATCTCTTTTTAATATCTAAAATTTATAATACTCGACACTCGTGTTGGTTTGTTTATTTTAATGAAGTGACGTTGTAAAACCGTTTTGGTTTTTATTGTCTTTTCCTTCATTTCTCATAACATGTAATTATACACTAGAGGTTCGAGTAAGCTGATTGTCGGCCTACCCATCATACCACCCCATAAGGTTGTCTTTCATATTATAAGTATTGTTCTTTGAGATAATTTTATAAAAGTATAATTATACAACAGCAGATAAAAAGTTAAAAATTAAAGTTTGTTTTGTATCAATATATTATACAGTTTGATTATGACAGGTGATTATGATAGGTATAAATAAAATCTGCTGCATTACTGTTATAATCGTACTATTTTAAAATCAAGGAAAAGTAAAATATTTAATCTATAAATTTAAAGAAATATTTGTATTGAGTAATGAGTATTTTGTATTTGCAATAGTATATATAATATTAAACATTCAATTATACTCGTCGTATGGAAGTTATATTCAATCTAAAACTTAAGTAATTTATCTGTTTATCGAAATATACCATAGTATGATGTGGATTTTCTAATTAAATTTTTTTTTTTATTTCTTCTACACCTAGTATATGAACTATTTTTTATTCTCTGCAAAATTCTAGTCAAACCCATTCTAAAAAAAGGAAATTAAGTGTTGGTGGTTTGCATAGCAAAACTTTAAATTTTACAGTTTTTTTTCTTAAATATATCGCCATTAGCAAATTAGTCTAATTTATTAAGAATAGCAGCCAAAGCAAGATGCCCAACGCGCGAGGTAATGTATTTTCATTTGGAACGGTCCCAGAGGAACCAGAAACTTTGGTCCGAGCGTTTCCTTCTACCGTTTTTTTCTCACCACTCTCATTGGACTGGCTCTGTTTTTGCGCCTCGGAATTAATATCGCGCTTTTGTCCCGCCCGCCGAATCCCTGTAGCTTGACTCGAATTTCAATTCCAAATCGGAGGAGGTCATCTTTCTCTTTACACGCGCACACACACACACACACACACACACACACACACACACACACTATACACATTACTAACATAATACACGCAGTGGCAAGAAACTAATTCATTTAAGGGACACGTGGAGTGGTAATGTTTGTATGTATGGTATTGCGCGTGTGAGAAACGTGATGGGAATGCTTGTAAATCATTAAAAGGTCACCTTTGGCTGCACCGAGGGGGTTCCGTAGACGTTATAGCCGGACCCTGTTATCTGGGCCGAAGGCATTGATCATGTTTGTGGTGAATCCAATTAAAGATATGGAACAAGAAATCACAGTTTGCGTTCCAAACAGGGTTGTATATTAATCGGGTCCAAGGACCATTTCACCCTTTGCCCCTCAGTGTGTAGCCGTGTCACGGAGCCGTTAAATCATTCGTAATGTGGCGATTCTGAACTATACATGTGCATGGTATTTATGCCGTGGTTGTCGGTGAAGGGATATGAGAGCCCGCGGACAAAAAAAACTTAATTTGATTTATTGGTATTTCTGGGTTCTACGAGAGCTATCAGCTATAGTGTTTAATTATAATAATTTTCATTGCGTAATGTACATTCCGAATACATACAGTTATAATGATTTACGAATTATTATTATTAGTTATAATATTGTATGAATTTGAATAGCATCGTGTTCCAAGTCTGTGTTAACATGTGACTAGTTTTTTTTTCAAATATTAATTTTTGTTAAATTTTTGGAACTATTGAAATAATTACTTATATATTACTTATATTACTACCTCATATCTATTATGTACACATTTATTTATTTGACAGAGATAATCATAAAGTAGGATTATTTTTTTTCCTTTCTGTTAAAAATTGCGTAACTATTTCAATAGGTATTCTTTGTGCTGATTTTATTATGTTGAGATTTCTAACTAAATAGAAGTAAAATTAAAGTCGTCGTTTCATTTTACTAAGAGAAACAGTTTACTTACGGAAAAGGGTTGATATTACTCCCCCCGTAAAGTAGTTAAATGAAGCGTGTTTTGTTAGTGGTCAGCGAATTGCAGATAACCGAATACGATTCGGTTCATTTGATATAGTCGTTTAAATAGAATCCACTAGAAAGGGGAACCCCCTCACTCCGTCCTTTGGAAAATGATGTAAAACAAACGCAACGTCGAGAAATCAATTTGGATTTCTTGACTTACCAGTTTTTTTTTCTTTTTTTTCCACCCTATATAAAAATACCATCAGTTTAATAGTCGTTCAATATGTTTAACGACCAGTTGGGAAATCCAGGAAACCTCTTTTACCCCCCCCCCTCCCACCAATAAAAACGGTCGTTAAGTATTGGTTTTTTTTTCAGACAAACCTTTTTTCTCCCCTGGACACAAGCAGGTTGAAACGAGGTCCCGACGTGGTTTAATAAATGACAAGGCATTTGTCGCGCTTTTATCCCACTCTGTGCAAAAGGGATAGCTCATCTTGGGACGGGACCCAACGATAATTTGAATCGCCCTAAAATGGGAGAAAAAAATACTAATGACGCGTTTTTAAAGATTAATATATGAAAATATATGTAGAATTTAATTTAATTTTTTTTTTGTTAAGGTTGTGTAGAAACTATCATTAATAACCTTACTCGTTACCTTGTTAAATGAAAAATTTAACGTTTTATTATAGAAATATGTGTACCGTGCCGCCAGAGAAGATTGGACGAGGAAAAAAAGGAACAGTTAAAGTATAATAAAGCAAAAATTTTTATTAAAGTGATTGAAAAAGAATCGCGCGAAAATAGATTCAATGGAATCGACGACAAGGTAAAAATATGATTATAACTCTAGTATAATAATATAAGTTTAATAATTGTTAAATAAATTAAACGTAGCTAGTATGGATTTGACACAGATAGGTAACTACTATTTGTTTTCTCCGTTAAGAACCTGAACCGAGAGCTGTATTATAAATATTTAATATACGTGCAATATTATTTTTGTAGAAATTAGCATTAAGTACAATAATATCGATAATTAAGAAACTATATACAGTTGAATTTACTAAAAGATTTTAGAATAATTTATTAATTAATGTCTAGTTATATTGACAGCGTATAGGATATAATATAAAAACACATAACATACTGATATAGTGGTATATTGTTCGTAAAAAAGCTTATTTCGTTATCGATATGATCGCGCGTGTCGGTTAATCGATTGATTTCCTCCATCACGGCATAATGATAAAGTTGTGTGTCGAAGGAAATAAACAAATAAAAAGGTTTAAAAAAACGAGATAGTTATATTTATATTATTTTGTATAGTATATATTATGTTTATTGAGGTTCGAGCCGAACAGCGCTGCCGCCGGTACCTACCCCATCTTTATAGCGTAATTGGCGATCGTAAAACTTGATAATTTTCTCGTGAGAGCCGGCAAAAAGACTGAGCGACGTGCGGAAAGACATTATAATAATAGGACTCTTCTCTCGGCGCAGACACTGATGGTGAATATTCCGGTAATAAAGCCATCGCGCCAGAGATGTATGCACTATTATATTATTGTATAAGGAGGCTGTTGCTGCACCATTCGCGTCTGTAATCATGTGCCAAATCGTAAACTTCCCATTTACACACATATACATATTAAGACCATAACTGTGGCATTATAATTACCTGAACCCCGGCAAACAAATCAGAACAAGTACCTACAATAAAGTCGGACGTTAAATCCCGTCGGAGCGCCGGAGACAAGGACGGGCAAAACGAATAAAAAAAACCAAATACAAATATAAAATACATCCTCGGGGCGTATGTGTGCGCGTCTGGACCGTCAAAATAATTACTGTTGTGGTTTACGACCCCGTGCCCACATTGGAGGCTGTATAGACAGGAGGGTTTTCCACTCGTGGAGATAGGTCCGTTTCTTTATTTTTATTTCCCCTCATCTGTCTGTTGCTCACCTCACACTTTGACCGAGCTCAATACTACTCCGCAAAATGGTGTGATGGACGTCCACCGCAGATAGAGATTACTAGATACAATAATATTTCCCCAAGTGTAAGAATAGTCACGACATTAATAATTTCGAATAGAAAATTAGTTGTAATAGTGACGTTATTTTGGACCTTCTTATCGAATATTGTTATTTAACTAAAAAAGATTGTAACATATTTTTGCGTTTTGATATTCATCTAAAATGGTCATCTCTTATCCGTGTAGTAGTTACCTAGTTGTTTGGTTCACACAACTGCTATTTTTTTCAACATAAATAATTATAATTGCTTTAGTCAATTGCTTTAACTCTTTGATGACTGCGGCTCTTCTTTACCTTTCTCAAAAAATATGGAAATATTTTTTTTGTTAAATTTTTTCAGTTATTATGCTACTTTATTTATCGTGCTACTTCTTATTACTTATTTTTAAATGTCAAAACAAATAATACAAATGTATATTATACTTTGTGTTAATGAATTTGAATTTTGAACAAAATACAATAAAATTAAATATTGTTTTAAATTTTTATAAATATATATTATTTTCCCCAATGAAATAATTTTCAAAAATATTATGCACGTGGAATAAAAACTATCGTTTTATTTTAAGAAATATATTATAGTTTTTCACGGTTATGTAGACAGTTTTAAACAATTTACCCTGTAGTGCATCGACACCTGCCATCTCTACATTAACTATTTAGGTCCACACTGTCAAAACAGAAAATTATAAGTTTGAAACAAGAGGATTAGGATTTTCGAAGACGTTTAAATAATTCCCCTATGTACCTATTGTATAATACCTACTTATATAATTTATGTAGCCATCGCACATTTATACATTTATTATTATTAGGTGTTATTAATTGTTGCTTTTCATTGGGGTTTCTACGTACACTCTCAGTGTTTAATTTGTGTTAGTTTTTTTTTCTTTAAGACCAGCTAACTCGCCACGCAGCCATAAATATCGATACTGATTCCCCCAATTAAGCTCTAAACAAAATAAATAAAACCGAAGCATAGTAATTAACCCATAGGTTCTGTATGTTATAATCATCAGGTTGGGTGAAAAATAATTGTTCCAATAAAATGTATAAATCCTGCTTCTGAGGCAGAAGCAGCATCGGCAGTATCTTTTTGGAATCGGGCGGGTTGCAGCTTGCGGCTGTTACGCCTTCCTGGTTTTGAAGTGAATATATTTAATAACTAGATGTGTGTATAAAATATATAATATGTTATGATGAGAATATTTTCTCTGCGCGTACCTGTCGTCTTCGTTGATATAATTTTTTCAATATTTTTTTACGCCTTGGTTATACTTAGTTCTGATAGGAATCGACAGGAACAGAAGCAGGAAATCTTTTTTTTCTCACAGCGATTAAAAATAATTTGTTACCTATGGGAATAATAATTGCTGTGTTTATTTTGCCATATTTGTTTTCGAGTTTATTTAATATTTAATATTTATAGTTTATATTTGTCTGTACACAACTATAATTAATGAGTGATGACACACTGGCGTGGTGTAATTCAAAGACAAATTCACGTATTCGTACTTGGTATACCATCATTCGAGTTAGGTTTTAATTTTACCTATTCTGCTTTAAGAATGGTATAGCTATCCAGTGTTCAATGACTGATTAATATTGACTTAAATAACTGTTGACGGTTATTGTGTATGAATTAAAATATATGATTAAATATAACGCTAAAAAAAATACACAAACGTAGGTACAAGTATTTAGATTGATCCAAATTACCCACAACTTATTGATTGACGGAATAATCATCGTAGTATGTATTAATATACTACCATTATATAATAATCGTACGTATTATAGTATTTATATTCTATGATATTTATGTCATTGTATATTTGTACAGTTTCTGAGTACGTGTGAAATTGTTTTTGTTTTTACACGACTCGTATAATATGAGAATATATCAGAAGTATTTATAATCATGTGTAATATGTAGTAATTTAAAAAGTAAAGACGATGAAGAGGAAAAAAATAAAGCGAGAAATGAATTTTCCATTATTTTAACATGGTACCTATGTTTGTTATCGTGTTTTATTTATGATCAATAAGTGTTGGTGTGGTAGATGAGAAATAAAATGATAATTCATGCACTTTTTACATTACTTACATGACGGCCGCGGTGGCTTCAGCAGTGCCTAGAACATCGTTTTTGTAGGTTCAAAATATATTAGCCAATGATTTCTTGTTCGTTGATTTGCAGACTACCGTTACAGAATCTATTGTTTTTTGTTTCGGTCGCCGAGGTGGTAATTTTCAGGATTTTCATCTTAATGCTGCCTTCTGTCCACGTGTGTGTGTGTGTGTGTGTCAAGCGGTATGTGTAATAAATTGTCTGTCATTTTACCAGCACTAGCGAATAATCGAAAGGGTCTGATACAAAGGCACAGACCGTAATAATTAGGAATGTCGTGTGTATGTATAATATACCGATAGGGCGTGATTTTATCTCAGCTCGTAAAATATGACTATATACGACTTTATTACCGACCCGTGTATACATATATTACCCCCTATAACTTAGTCATGCCGCCGCACTGGTGACGTGCCAGTATATACGAGATACATACGCATATTATACATGTAGATATATTATTTGCATACCAACTGCAGCTTTGGAAAACAGTTTCAAGATGTTTTTGTGTCGCCGAATGATATTTAAAATACTAAATTGTGCGTTCGGTTCACAGGATGAGTTATGGGGCAACTGTTCGAAGAAAATTAAACTGGATACGGCGTGCCTTAACGGCACTAGTGCCTCCGCAACGGCCGCCGCTCCCACGCACGTCAACAACGGCGCATTAGAGTTGGGAATCAGAAGGAGTGCTCGAAACCGAAGGCCTAGGGGTGAACTGATCGTGGTTTCTTCCAACGACACATTGCTTGATCTCAAGATGAAGGTAAGCCGATTATGATAACTGTCGTATTTTTTGTTGCACACTGCACGGTTGTTAATTATGTAAACCGCGGAAAACTTGTCGTGTTTAGTAATAAAACACCACTGCAACGGAATTGAGTCATCCGTACGATTATTGTCTGCGTGACATGGAACAAAAAATGTGTGTACTTAGCAGATAATAATAAAAATTCAACTAAAATCGTTAAATCTGCATATTTTGTTTGCTACACAATTAGCAGGTATTTAAAAACCCTAGCCCACTAAACCTCTCTAAAGATAACTGACCGTTATCGACTTATACGATCATTGACTAAGGTACAATATAACATATACCATAACGTCCATAAAATACTGTGACCACAAAAAAAATCTTAAAAAAAAATATAAAAAAAAACATGTAGGTAACCTGCGATTTTTCACAGTACAGTAATGACAGTATATTATGCCCATTTAAAATTGATATTTTCCCAAAAATCTAATATTATCTCTAGTATCTATTATATCTATTTGTACTTTGATAATATATACATACCTAATATAATATATTATATATCTGTATTAATTTTGTATATAACATATTATAGTAATACGTATTATAAATATTATTTTTCCGTAAGAAGATTGAGTGGCCATAATATGGTTCTATATACTCTCAAATTATATAATATGATTTTAATGGTGTATTATGTAATTTATTTTGACGAGTGTACCTAATTAAATAAAATATCAGACGTAGAATAAAGTCTTAAACAATATAGTAACATTAGGCCTTAAAGTTCAAGGTTTCCTGACGTTATTTTACAAGTGGCTAAAAAAACTTGTTTTAATGCATCTTTACAATCTATAACATTTTATAGGAAAAAAGTGGATACATTTTACTTAACTTTAATCATAAAATAATTGATTAATAGTTATTACTTATTATTATTACCATTAAACTAAAATGCATACTTGTGAGTTGTGATAACGTTATTATATACTTATGATTCTCAATCACAGAAAATGTATTACATATTTGCGTGTGTGTGTGTGTGTCGTATACATTACAATTTAATTTGACAAGAGTAATTTAAACCGGACAAGACCGGTTTAAAGTTTTTACGATGGTATATTACTTTTATAAAATTCCAACAATTGCAATAATGATTTTGTTTTATTATTTTATTGTTTATTTTATTTGTCTATACTCTCTATATAGTATATTATGCATACATAATATAGTACAATATCGAAACAACGTATTTACATTTTGGATGTATACCATGTACCCAATATATATATTAATCATTATTTATCAAAAGATTTATTAATAATTGGTATTTAAACAACACATACTACGAAAATGATCAAGGAATCAAAATAACATACAAGAGTTTCAATACTTCTAATAAATAAAATAAATAAAACTTATAAAAAGTTTGTTTATATACAATTTGAATTCTGCTAAAATGGACATTATGTGTGCAGATAACAACTCCTATTATAATCTATATTAAATATTCAGGCAAAGTTATTTTGAAAGATTAGAATGAATACCAACACTGACACATGTAAGCTAAAACTTAGTCCTTAGTTATTATATTAGACGTGTTTTCACACATACTTCAACCCATTTCATCTTCACCATTTTCTCAGTAAAGTCAGTTGGTTAAAACTTGACAGCTTTGAACATTTCAAAACTTCAGGCTTAATGCAACTGTGTCGTAGAATCCTGTCGGAGACTTGTTCGCGTGAGTGTGTGGCTGACATTCTAAAGTCAATAATATTGTTGTTTAAACTACGCCCAAGTGTGGTATAATTTTTTTTTCTTTCGAATTTGAATTTTAACTTTTCTGTTACAGATAGATCTTTCGAGTTACCTTCGCGTTATGGTTTTACGATAAATGTGTTATTAATTTCGTCAAACTTAAAACTATTTATTGAACGCGGAATAGATTTAAATGGCTTGCCGCTATAAGGTTGTAATAATTATTACGGTTTCAGAAATTTAAAGGTGCGATGCGAGAATATGTTATACATATTGTATTATTGTGGGAGATATATGATCCGTGTGCGGATGGCTTTATATATTATAAATATTCTTTATGTGTGCTCGGCCAACCCACAATATAGTCTAAGTCGTCGTGGTGAATATTTATATTATTATTGTGTTGTTATCCTATAATATATATTGAGTCATTAAAAACACGGGGCGAACTCGCGCAGACTGCAGCCGGAGCCACAGTGCTGCAGGACGCCCTGGGGCAGAATATTTCGCGACGCGCTGGTGGCGTTTAACTGCCGCCGTCGCAATCTCTGTTTTTTATGTTGATTTTCCCTTCCTCTTGCCATCTACCACCACCACCAACACATCACCTCGACTGAAACAATTGTTTTTTACGACTCGCACTTATTATGAGTGGCGTAGAACGGCAAATGGAAAACGCGAGCAATGTAACCACTTTAACGCGACCGCAGTGATTACCGCGTCGAAGAAAACGTTAAATTATGTTATCGAATATCGACTAGAACCGGCGATGATATTATTTGATTATCGTTCGTCGATGTTGGCCACATACCGATAGTGTTGTTTAATAATTGAAAGGGTCTGTGGTTAAAGGTGTTAACTGAAATTTTTTTTAAAACCGTTATTATTATACAAAATGACGCATCATGACGTATTACATAGGCTATACAAATATCAGAACAAAATAACATATTATATTTGTAGAGATATCAAAATGATAAAGGTGTTATTTATACAATCTGTCGTTCTTGTTTTGTGGATTAAGGTGTTTTTATCTGTTATATTAACAGATAAAATTTATAAAATTTCAGAGTGTTGTTTATGATTTTAAAATACATAATTTTTGTTTTCAAAGATTTCTTAGTATTTGAACAGTTAAAACTTAAAAAGTTCCAAAAATTTATATAATTAAACCACTAAAACTGTCCTCCTGAATAATTTCAAAATTGTGAGTTATCACCTTTATCCACTGACCCCTTCAATTGTATTAAATATTTTAATATGCATTCCGAAATGTTTACAGTCTGCAGTCGTCCGTTGATAGATTGTAGGCGATGTGGTTGTAATTTTATTCGAATTAAGAAGCAGTTTTAAATTTGATACGAGAATAAGTGTTAATAAGTTCAGGTTATAATTTTTTGTCTAACGGATATACGTCATACGTCAAAGCCCAATGCTAATATAAAACTAGGTAGGTACCATTATATTGTGGCATATATTACACTATTACCACTATTAACTATAGGTACTTAAACTGTAAACGCTATGAGTGAAACAATATAGCTTTAAATTCTGATATATTAAAACCGATATTATTTAAATTAAACATAATAGGTATATAATATACTATATTATGTAATAAACTTAAATGTTCAGACAGGCTGTAATGCTAAAAAAAATGTATTGGATCAGGTGTGTTGATCGTGTGACATAAACGTAGCACGCTACTCGATATTTTCCATTTCGAAGAAAATGTATTAATAAGGAACTTTTAATTGTATAATATATATATACCTAGTGGGAATTAGCTAACTTTTACATTTTATTCGATTCTATATAGTGATAAACAAAGCATTACACAAAATCGGTTAGAAAATAAAAATATCTGTACCCATTCGAAAAACATAATATTTATATTAAATAAGTATTTCTATTCTTAAACGAACGTATTTTTTGTTGACAACAACCACTACTTTTCTATTTGAAAGAATTTCTCCTGTTGTACCTAGTGAAGTTGTAGTTATAAGAATATTTTGATAATATCAATAATTATCAATCGGTTTTTAAGATATATCTGAGCGTTATATTTATTTTTCAATTAATGTCAACTTAAACCTAAATTGTAATTTAAAAATTAAATTTGAATAATTTGAAGTATATGATTATGAGCTTATATACTCAATAATAAAATATTTTTGAACATTTTAGTTACTTTATGTTCGGAAAAGTGTATCGTAAGCCCAATTTGATCTAGTCAAAAAACGAATGATATCTATTTTGTTGAATAAATTATTCACAATTATGTTTGTTTAAATCGACTAAGTATAATTTCAAATTTATTTTAATCGTTTCTAATATTTACAAAGACGTTAACTGTAATTACTCTGCTCGGACCGTCTTAATTGGTATAATTTATAAGAACGTTATCAACTGAGCGGGTAATCCGCCGGAGACAAATCCGTTTGAGGGATGCAAATGTCGAGTGAGCAAATGGTAATAGTGTTAGGAGGGTGTAGTATGTGTATTTAAGCGCCGAATTCGTTATCATAACTGCTGCTGCTACTGCTCGGACCCTTAGCAGTTGACTGTTGAGGGAGGAGCGGGGGAAGAGGAAATATTAATGACGTCAGGCTGGACCAAAGGACGACAAAAAACAGTTTACCGTTCTATTATTAATCTAGAACATTCAGATGAAGGTTAGGAGAGGGTTAAATGACCGTAAGTGCTGGCCCCGACAGCAAAACCCCCTAAGGCCGAATAGCTTTTTACTGTGAAGAAGTCACCCTTTCCTTCTATCTCGCCCTCTCGCTCTTACCAATGCACCGTCTCATCCCTCTCACATCCAATCTCCACTCGGTATATCTTTAATCATAATTCAAAGGTTTTACACACAGTGTGTATATACGAGAGAGTGTATCGGACACCGGGCGGACGTGATTAACTGCTCTGCGAAATTGTAACTGTGTGTTAGAGTGTGAACTTTACCCGAGAGAACTTTCCCACCCTCTGAGCTAAATTGGCTGGACATTGGATAACTCAGAACCCTTTTCTTTTTTTCGCTTATAAACTTGATGCAACACACTAAACTTATTCATTCGATTTTTTTTACCATCGTATTTTGTTTGACGTTTTAATCGTTGCCGTGTGAACTTTTCAAATGTCATTTTTCGTATGCTATTCGGTTGACATGCGCGTATTATTCATGTGTTTTTTTATACACGTGGCATAGGATTTTTCACGACGCCAATCATTTAACTATAAATTCATAACAATAAAATATACTTACGGAGAAAACAAACTGACCAGAGTTAATTTAGCTGCACCTGCGATCGCTTGACCGCTGACATTGATTGACTGATACATTTTGAAAATATAGGAAATCAAAATCTACAGACCTTTTATCCTGCCTCGGGATTATTTTAATTGCACCCCCAACAGTATAAATATAACCTTTTGTCAAGACTAGCCTTGGGACAAATGTCATCCACTATAATTCTGTATACTGTCTTAACAAATATCAATTGGGGTGGAATATTAATCACTATAAGTTTTGTTTGTTTTTTTTTTTGTGTGTTTAATGTTATCTTATTTTCTTTAATTATTTGCACAGAAGTATATTTATTATTTAGTATAGTTAATGAAATAATATTATATTTTATCACGAGTTCCTATACTTAGTCATGATTAATATGTGTCAGTGATAATGATAGTTATTTTATAGGTACATATTGTTAATTGACAAAAAAATTACATTTTATAATAAACTGTGAAACGAGTTTATGAACGGTGATTTAAATGTTGACGTTTTGTGTTCGCAGATCATGGGTGCATTCAACGTCATGCCCAATGATCAGCATCTGAAAACAGCAGAAGGTGTTAGGTTGGATGATAATGAAGCTACATTGGCTGACCTAGAAATTCTACCCGATACATTAATTTTAGCAAAGGTAAGTAAAATTTATTGAACAATTATCAGAAATATTTCTATTTAAACTTTATTGTTAAGATAAATTTATTAAAAAAACATACCTAACTAGGTTATTATAAATAATATATATAAGTATTTATTATATTGTTTATAAATAATAATTAATAATATACACCTGTGTTGGTAGTATTTATTGTGTTTATGATATACCTTTAAATAACTTCTTTACAGTATCACCTAGAAATGGCTAGAATCAATAACCCACTTTTATGAGCTCTAATCTAGAATGAATGTTAACGACAAAGATAATAATAATAAATTAAACATAATTGTAAAATTAAAATATTCCTTATTAATTTGGTTATACCGTAATAATAAATTGTCATTAGGTACTTATTACTTCGAGATGGTTAAGGCTATATTTTTACTGTAGATGCTGAAAAGGTAAATAACATTTAAAGCATTTTAGTGAAATATGAACTAGGTTATGTTTTGAACTGAAATATTGCCATTCTGCTAACAGTATTTGGACTAAAAGTAAATAGTTATTTCCATGTATTCTGTGTGTGGTTTGAGGATAGTATTGGAATATATTTTGTAAAGTATTTTTTAAAAAAGATTTCCCGGTGTAGTGAATGGTTGCCACAGATAGAGTTAAGCTCCTCTCGAACTGACCAGGAGAATTACTGTATTTATTGACCTTTCTGCTCCTTAAATGTTGACAATGATTTATGTGTCCTCTGAAATATAAGTATTTTTTTTTATACAACAAATACCCACTATCAAATAATCTCCAACCAACTTTATTGTAAGCTTAACGAGATTCAAATTTAAATTTTACATGAACATCAAACAAGTATCATAAATATATTTTATATTTAAATTAGTTATGTCAATGTATGCGATTAAAATTAAATGGTTTATATAGGTTACTAGTTTTAAAAATATAGTGTAGTTTTAATGCATATATGCATACGTATGCGTATTCACATCACACATGCACATTTTTTATCTATGACACTTAAAATATGAAATGATAATTTATCCATAAAAAAAAACCTAGTAAGGAAACACTCTATAAACACTCTATAGGAGCATCATGATATCTTCCTGGTTTCTATATCTACGTAATTAATTAGATAAACATTATTTAACCAATACATCTATGCTATATTTCAATTTCACATAACAAAATCAAATTTGCAATATGTTCAAATTGGTATAGTTTAAACATAGCAAGTGCTAAGAACGGGATGTATGTAGTATAATATAACGGAAGCACTATCTCACTCAGCTTGGCAATAACATAATATAACTAAAAGCTCGAAGTTATTAATTATCATTTATAGGTAAATGTAAGTAGCTGTATGGTAGATGTATGAACGCGTTTTAATTAAATTATCTGTGCATCCTGAAGTTTGGTTAAAAAAAATCAACTATTTAGTTCGTGGTAGCCATTGGTACAATTTCAGTTTTTGACTTGGAAGGGCTACATATTTTAATAAAACAGACCCGTGGGGCTATGCGCCCCATTTCCCATGTTTTGGATACCTATAAAATATATTACGTTGTGTAATATAATATATCATAATGTATTTATTATTAAAATAGGAAACAGTGTAAAACTAAAAACAAAGTCCTTTCAATCCCAGACTGTGTTAAAAACAAATTATTGAATTAATAAACCGATAAGCAATAGTGTTATGAATAGTAAAGGCGGGGATTGAAATACAAGTATTTAACATCATGACTGGGGCTGTTGTATAAATCAATATCAATTCTAAAAACACACTAATAATAGATAATGTACCCATTATTAATTCGTAATACTATATAATTTTAAACTTACATTATGTGCTGTGTATCAATTATAAATTGTTGTTTAAACTTTGGAAAATAATATTTTCCAACAACGTTTACTCTATAGATTAGATCATTAATGGAGGATTTAATACTTCAATTATAATAGACATTTTTGGAAGTGCTAAGCCACCCCTTCATGTTCTCCGACTAAATTGCGCCTATAGTGGTAGCAGTAGTCGTTTAAGTCGGGATTGGCTGTCATAAGCGGGCACCCACATCAAATTTTGGGCCACTGTACTAAATGTTTTTGGGGCCCTATACAAAACTTTGGGCACTTCCAATAAAATGCAATCCTTTACAAGCGATACCACTATACGAGTGTCCGATACACAATTTCTACAGCACTTGTGGCCGCGTAAATATTATAATATTAAAACATTTATATTAGAAAATATTATTTGATATAAAATATGTATTTTTATAAATATTTCAAAAATTACAAACTCATTTTAACGGGCCCTTAAAATAGCCGTGCCCCTATACGCCATGTCCTTTGTGGGGCCCTGGTCATAAGCATAACGTTTATCGTGTTGATAATTGATATTATTATTATTATTACTATTATTATTATTATTATTATTATTATTATTAAGTGTATATATACTGTATACAAATCCAAAACCTAGTTTCATACAAAGTTTATAAGAGTGTAAAATAGTATTATTTTGTTGTTTTCGAATGGTTTGTCTAGAAATAAGGTTTTTTTAATTGCGCTCTTCGACGCCATCACAATACAATTACTCATGTATATAATACATATAATATTACATGCGTCGAAAATCGGTTGCGGTACACCACCGCAATTTATCGCGCACACCGATTATATTATAATGGATGACTTGCACGTCAAATGATTCGTGAACACCACACTCCGGCAATTCACCTGCACAACCCAAAGCACACAGTGCTATTACGTCTTTTAATAAATATTCAACAGTCCGGGTATTGCAGATGATGTGTGTTGTTTCGAAACAAAAAAAAAAGTTTAAGGTAGATTATGTCCATGGGTACTTATATTTAATATAATAACGATCGAGTTGATCTGTCGGCAGCTGAATTGAATGGGTTCCGATTGAAATAAACTATTTACTTAGGATTTTTTTTCACCGACGGCGACGCGTTTTCGTCTTCCGTTATTTTTTCTGTGTACCTACTGAAACGCGATCGTGTCTGGTACCCGAGACACGTGCTCCGTGAATTACCAGGTTAGTTTTTTTTTCGTTCGTCTCCGGAATCCCCGAGCATAATAATTGCCCGGTGCTCCATTTACTTTGGTGTGTATATGTTTTTTCCTTCCAATCGTTTCACTGCCGGCCGGCCATCACCTGCCTTTAACAAACAATAATAATAATTCGTGGCATTTACCTTCCCTTTTTTTTATCACTCGTACCAAATTTATGTATTCAAATTATATGTATACATTTGTTTGTTTACACCGTCATTGGACGACAAGTATCTTATTATAATATTATATAATTGATATTTTACGTATTCCGTTCTTACGAAAAAAACCTATCCAAGTCAATGTTTCGCTTTTCTACAAACTAAATTACTATGATACTTGTGGTATAATATTATATGTTGTTAATATTTTTCCATTTTCACATTGATTAATGCGTTTTCAAAAATTTTAATTACCTAAAAGTAAACAGTTAAATGCCATTTATCAATTTGCTTATTTCAGATTTTTCTAGTTTGTTTCTTGTCAGATAAACTTATAGATGGCCGTTAACGTTTTCAGTATATTGGTTAAAATCAACAGCATTATATTATGTATATGTTGCAATCGTTTTGAGATTTCATAAAAAAAAAAATATATGTGTACCGTATTACAAAACCGTCGGGGGCTTACGATTTCGACGTTAATGACCTGATCGCGAGAGCTTCATAAAATATTTTGACGTCTTTGTATATACCGTGACGTATTTCGTGTCTCCCGGGACGCCTTGAGGGTCCGATGAACGATCGCGGTGGTATCCCATGTCTGTACTGTGCACGTGACGAGGAGGTAAAGGGGACAATGGCCTTTTTTTCGAAGAAGGTATACACACGCGCGCGTGTGGATGCTCGGAAAGCACCGATCAACCTACCGAATACCGCGTAACGGGTTGACACCACATGCATACGTAGGGCGCTTTCGCTCTTCCGAATAAACTATCTCTCTTTCTCTCTCTTCGTATGTGTATATATATTATATCAGCAGTTTGATCCCGAAAAACGGTACATGTGCGTCCAGACCTCCAGGCTCGTTCCCACGGCGTCGACTTGTCACCCATATATATATATACGTGCATGTACACATGTGTTATCGTCGTGATAATATATGAAGTGTAGAATACAAAACCGTTCACGCATCGGCGCCATGTGTACGGCGCGCGCATATATATATACCCTCCGAGTGTGTGTATACTGCGCGCCGAAAGCGAGGAGCAATGATAATATTTAATTATAATATTAGATAGGAAAAAAAATAAAAATTACTTAACAACAACCCTTAGACTGCCGGGGTAAATCGTCTAATGGGTTAATGAAACGATGACTACACCGCCCACGAGAGGTGTGCTCGCGTGGTGGTTTCTTCTTAAACGTTTTTTCCGTCATCTGTATAATAATATTATAGATCCCTCGACGGCTTGTACGAAATATTAAATTGGCCGTGTCTAATTGAAAATTATTTAAATTGCCGTTTTTTTTCTATTCATAATAATATGAAGTTATCATCGCATCCCGCGCGCCGCCAGAGCAGAGAGACCACACATACGCGATATTAATACTTAATAATATTATGTAGTCTACTTTATAAGCAGTATCGGAACTGTAAGTCACCATATGGGAATACTTTATTTTACTAATAGGCTTGCAAAAAAAAAATTGCTTATGCGTTTTTTTCATTACAGTAACGTCCATGTTAACTTCATTTATACATCTACGTACTATGCGTGGCGAAGTATAGTACCGGGTTTTTTTTGTTTAAATATAATATAATAGCGATCAATTTTAAATATTGGTAATATAATGAGGTCTGGACTGGTGTGATATTTATACACGCATCAGTCAACATAATATATCATCATAGATAAATGTATTAAAGGAGCATAATAAGGTGTTAAATATTATTATTGTTATTACTTTTGTCTATTTTAATACCTACATATAATTTTGCTATGTTATTTTATGTTATATTTTATATTTTATGTTCGATATAGTAATTTGAAGTATTTTTTTACGTATTTACCATTCAAATCAAATTCGTTTGCTATCAATTTCCTATTTTGATGTCTTTAAATTAACTAACCAAATCATTATTGGATAATCCTTAATTTTAAATATAATAGTACCTACCTATAATTATTTTAAATCTTCATCAGTATTTGTTGTTGTAGAATATATTAAAAACACAATTGTTTAAGTGTATTCATAATATTTTTATGGATTTCATATGATGATGGTATTTAAAAGAAATTATATCATGTAATTGTATTCGAAGTAAGATCATTTGTCGCTTCGATTTTTTTAAATATTTATAATATATAATATATTATAATATATTATATCTGTATATAATATTTGGAGTAAAATTAATTGTTTTTAAGATCTGTTAAAATTGTTATATAAAAAGTAATAAAAGTTTAGATTTGATTTTTATGCTGTAAATATTTTTGTTTTTAAAGGATTAACACTAAGATTTGACACTTCCTCTCCCAAACAGAAGGTTTCTTAACTATTTAAACACTGGACATTACAGGGCCATAACGTGTACCCAGACAGCATTTTGTAATGATAATATTATAATAGTATTATAATAAAGTTATACTAATATTATTCGTTATTATAATGTTATAATAGTATTATTAAACAAAAAATTGTTGTCTGGGTATGCACTTAATGTCTAAATGTACTGTGCCTACTGACTAGGGCCTACAATAGTTTTAATCCGAGCCTGCTATATATAACTATTCAATAGTACTAATATTGTATTTTGGATTATTCATAAAAAATTTAGTGTATGACTTATGTATTAGTGTATACTTATGCTTCCGTGAATATTATTGCGGAATTATGAAAATTATCGTATTTAAAAATTACACTGAAATTGTGTAAAATGTTGGAATATTGTTTTGAATAAGACTGCCACAAAAAAAATCTAATTCCGATTTGTAGGTAAACGTAAGATTATATTGTCTTTATTCAATATGCTTCTAACTATTTAGCATTGAGTATTTTGTAGATGTACGATGTACAGTATACACATAGGTATCTTTATCTAAATAAATTATTAACTTTCTCTAGCTACCTATTGTTCCCACCGTAAGTCGTAACAGTCTTTGATATAAAATCAAAATAAATATATTTGGGGGGAGGGTTGGTTACTTCTAATAATGATTTACCACCTATATTTTGTAATGATGTAGGTGCGTCTAATAGTACCTACCTAAATTAGCTATACCTAATATATTTTGCAGAGTTATCAGACTTGTTCCAATCTCTATGGTATTTTACTGAACTTATAGCAATATACTACCATAAAATATTTTCAATGTTTAAAAACAATTTTAAATTCTTAAATACATTTTTTTTACAGTTTGACGAACCTACCGAAGACCTGCCAGAATTTGTCGCTGAGGAAGAAGCTGGCTTTAAAGGTTAGTTGTTCACATACATTCATTTTTTTTAATATAAAATCGTACCGTAACGGATCTTCCCTTAGAAAGATTCGTTTTTAAACTGGATCATACTATAGTGTGACAGAACGATGATGGAATGTGAGAAAACACTTTGATGGCTTTAACACTCATTTGTACCGCATAATATATATAAGGGGACATTATATGAGCTATTATTGTTCGGATGTGCCAGCTTCCTGTGTTTGTATTTCTTGACACGTTTTTTTTTTTCGTTTCACACGCATTGTTATGTACGCATCGAAATTGAATTAAAACTATTAATTACTGACGTCTTTATCATCATTACTTACTTAACTAACACATCGTACATAATTTTGTAGCAATTTTTTATTCTGAAAATTTCCTAAGTGATAATTGACTCGCATTATTTCGGTAAAATAATGTTTTCTCTTCATACATTTTTTGAAGCGGTACGATCCTATTCTGCATACGAATGTTCATCACATTATTTATTATCATGTATCTTCCATGTCTTAATGATTCGATACACCTCCATTCAATATTTCGTTTCTCTCGGATATAGAATATTGTACATTCTAACCGATTACGTCGGGGTTCCTCCCAACAACAAGTATTGTATTAAAATTAACACTAGCTCAAAACAGTATGAAAAGTAAAAATCACGAGGCAGTTTCGTTAGAGCGCTATAGTAAGAAATAAAAAAAATAACTTGATCGGTAGACAAATAAATTCCCTTATACTTTCCGAATGTGCATGTTTTTCTATGCTTCTACATATATATTATAGTTCAGTGGACACGCTCGTATTCTTGCGGAGAGCTGTTGACATTGGACAACAACAACGACGTCGACGATGACGGCATTATTATATTGCCTCTGGGTATTATATATAAAGCCGCAATCGCGTTTCCACGTGATTATTTCCGTTTTGACTTTTAACCCACTATAGACTTATTATTATTATTACGAAGAGCTGTAAGACCGCGGTGACCACCCGAATTCGAAAAATCGTAATCACGTAAAACGAGACGGCGGAAGTCGTGATGCATATAGACGTACATTATAATATGCGTACGCTGGTTGTTGTATTATTGAAATTCTTGCGGGCTACAAGAGGCGGTGACGGTGCCGCAATTACCGCAACGCATAATATCATCGTAATCATCATTATGTCGCGGCCGTGTCATTTCCGGTCGGTACACACACTCCACCACTGACAGCCTGCTTCTTCCCCTTATTCGATGGTCTCAGCATGCGGGATAATAACGTCGAAAACTTTCCCGAGTCACGTCACTCAAAGTTGCTTCAAAACGCACAACACTATAATACCTATATATACACGCCAGAGCTGGGCGGTAACTGATAGTTAAAAATGTACGATTCAAGTGATTTTTTTACGGGAACTTTTAATTTGAGTTGCAATTAGTTATTATGTTTTTATTTAATTTTTACCGATCTCCATTTAATTAATATTTAACTAACGATTGAAGTGTAAAGTGGGATATGAGTTATGGAATTATGGAAGTTTATTATATTATATTATTGTTACCTATGCCTACAGGATTTGAGTCTTGTCAGCGGCGTCCATATACAGTCATCTATATTCTATATAATATTATACTCTATATAGCCGCCCAATTAGCGCCATTCGAATTCAGGTCTCTCCGTTTTGTATGTGCGTATCGTGTAGAAGTAATATTTATTTTTTCCTCCGACGCACACTCACGCACACATACACGCGGTAATCTCGTCGTGTACACCGTACTCGGGCTCTTTTAGACTCTTATACCCGTTTTTATCGTCAATTAAACCAAGAAACCCTGTACAGTATACACGATGTATGTTTATAATGTATATAATATGTGTTTAGCGACCGTAAATCTGCAACGATAATAATCATGATATTAATAATATGTGTGCTGCGGCGCGAGCATATTCGCACCACTATATTATTATATTGTATACGTGCAATTCACGTGGGACCCGACGACGATACAAATGATGCACTTGGCCGTTTGTAGTTATTATTTTTTTTTCCGTCCCTCTTTCTGCTCCCGTTCCTTCGGCGCGTTTTATTTTCTCTCCGACATCGTTAACAATTTAATTCATTATTATTATGATTATTATTATTTCCCTGACACGTGATGTATAGTAATAGTTACGATTGGCGCCGTATACCGCGAAAGACCACTGCGCCAAAGTCCCCTGTCCTGCCCGCATGGATTATTTTCACCTCAATCACTTGGCGATTCCCCCCTCGGCGTTATACTTTCAGCTAACGATCGTAAGCCAATCGCGGCCGATTGGTAGATAGCTGCCGTGTTAACGATACGGCTCTAAGGATATTTCTCTTTTAAATTATCATTAGAAATATTGAAAGCGATATTTCATTTCACAGCTCATCTGGTGCGTACGAAAACAATCGGAAACTATTTACAAATTTTGTTTTTAGTATGTTCATTTCCTTACATTATTATTCCAAGAACCTAACGAATATATTGAAATAGCCTAATAAATTGATTTAATCAACTGGCGAAAAACGGTGAAATTCTATGTAATAATCTAATACTTAATATTTTTTTTCAGGTACTGAGCTAATGAGTTGAAAGATCCGAATTGAAATTTGTACAATAAAGAAATATATATATATATGTATACCATTAATTAAAAAATCCATATGGGTCGATAATTTATTACTTTTATTTATATATAATTATACGCGTATGTATATATCAATATTGTATTGAGTTAGGTAGGTGACTAACTAGTTAAGTAGGTGACTATTACTAAATAGTTTTTTTTAACACTTATGTATATATAATATTAGTGTACCTATGTATTAGTATTTATTTCAAGCTAAATTGTTAAAACAATTATATTTTTATATTATTTAAAAAAAAATGTTTTTAAAGGCTTTTTTTAGACAGGGATATTTAAATTAATTTGTTTACTTTGAGTTAATTTATATTTATGCAAGCAACTAGTGTGCTGGTCATATTAAAATATTGTCATCTCTCCGCCAGTTGACTTCATCGTTGTGAAGGTACAGGAGAGAATATCGTTTCAAACTTTTGTTGTTATATCGTAATCTTTAATTAATTATTAATTTATCATTATCATATTATAGTATTGTATATAAATATTTTTTTGATAGCAACGAAACACTGAAAAGTTTTAATGATATATTATATGTGTTGCGTGTGTTATATGATAATGGATTACTTACTATTTTTGTATCTTGCTTTGATGTTAAATTTTCGCACATATATACTTTGTGTGTGGAAATAAAAATAACTATTATTATAATAATAAAGAACAGGAACAAAAGGATACCAAAAAAATTGATTTGCTTATGTTATTTACTGTAGGTTCTTGCCGTTTGGATTGCTCGGTGCTACCGTATATATTAGCCAATAATAACGCGACTCTCGTGCTGTTATCATTGCGTATAATTAACATAATCAGTCAAATTATAGCAGCGGGCGTAAACATAAATCCATTCATTATATTAATAATATTCGCGGCCCTATATTGTCGTCGTCATACCCTGCGACGATGAATGATTTATAGTGTGCCAGCAGCGGTGGCGCAAAGTCGGTCGAAACTCCGTGAGTATACAAGTCGTCGTGATATTGTTATTATTGTTGTTGTGGTGGTGGTGTCGATGACTGGGTTTTCAGCTCTGTTACTTGCTGCCTGCGTCCACTTTAGTCGAGGTAGGGGAGCGCGTGAAAACTTCGGGCGGTGGCGTCGTCGTCGTCATTGTTTCTGTCTTTCTGACGGTATTATATACTATATAGTATATAATATTATAGTACATAGGCATACCGCGGATTTATGATATTCACACATGAGTCATGAAATCGTTTTACACGAAATTTGCCGAAACCCCGAGAAAAGAACCATTCAATATATTTTGCGCAAGTCTATACTAAATATGCATTGATAATGTATTTTTTTTCTTTTACCGTGTGTGAGTGTGGCCCCACGCACCGAGTTAGAGTATTTGCTATGGTCGACTTTGGCACGTGTGTATATGATGTAAATTGTAGAGCAGAGGTGATGCTGCGGTAGGGTGTGATGTTTGCTTGCCGTTTTGGAGGGTCACGGGGGAGGGTGTGATGTTTGCTTACCTTTTTGAGTTGGCACGGGGGAGGAAGTCT
This sequence comes from Acyrthosiphon pisum, assembly GCF_005508785.2. Classification (NCBI taxonomy): domain Eukaryota; kingdom Metazoa; phylum Arthropoda; class Insecta; order Hemiptera; family Aphididae; genus Acyrthosiphon; species Acyrthosiphon pisum. The sequence continues at coordinate 128,060,895 of NC_042494.1, forward strand.
GCCAGTAGCGTTATGTGTATAATACGATCGTCTTTTTTTCATAATACCTATTAGTTTTTTTTTTAAAGTTATTTTACTTTGTTTTCTATGCGATGCTCATGTTTATAATTAATAAGCTTAGTGGTACACTTAAAAAAGAAACAAACACGTATTTATGGTTCAACGTTGTTAATATAGGTACATAATATAATCATTAAAATTAGCACAGTCAACTAAAATGTAAAGTGATTTATAGTTAAATTGAAAAAAGTCATTGACATCAGGAGATGTGGAGAAATATATCCCATAAAGCGATATACAACCTGCAGATATAAATTACATCTTCTACCTTAGAAATTTCTGTGTAAGTCGGCAATCTATTTAACTGGTATTGTGGTGTACTGGGACCTACTGTCAATCCGTCAAATATGACCTGTGCCTAAAAATATAGCTGCAATGTCGTGTCGACCGAAAATTTCAGAGTTCTGTATGTACGAGAAAAAAATTGCATTCATCTATATACATCCATGACTATTAAAACGTCTGTCACGGTGAGTATAGGTTACTTTGTATATAATACTTGTATTTAGGTATTTGTATACTTATAATCAACATTATAACGTCGCTTAATCGACAGTTCGCAGCAGGTCTTGCATACGACTGTACCCTACATATTATACCGTTGTTGAGTTGTGTACGGGTTTCAGTAGGAAAATTATTATTGTGAAGGACAAACAAATTCTTATAATATCATGCTGTAATAGTGTAATGTAGACCATAAGAGATCTTCCTGAGATTTTATACTAATACTATAAATATATAAATACCTAATAGTGAATTTGGTTAACGGCGTCAGCAACGGTAGGTAATACAAATCACTCATCTAATTATTTTATAATATGGTCGCATAATAATAGTTGTACGGATTTCAGACCTCTCTTTGTTAAATTATAAAAATGCCGCTGGATCTCTGTTCGATCTGGTGATTGTTAAACGAGTTCCGGCGGTGAGTGGAGAACAAAAAAGTTAGGGTCGTTAAAACATTTAGGCGTTATAGCTATAGCAACACGACGACTCGCATGTGACCTTAGTTGCAAGTAATAACGTGATGAAATAAAATAATATTATTATAACGAAAGACGCTGCCCGTAACGGTTAATAATATTATCTTTCACTATTTTTTCAGCACCCGATGAATATATCACCTATATATTTTTTTTATCTTCATCAATGTTTTCAAATTTGAGTATAACTATACCTATTTCGTATTACCTCGCTTTACTTAGATTATCAAAATAATAAGGAGGAATAGGTAATCGAAAATTAAAATATTATATATATTAATATTTTCTTCTCGGAGAATTTTTTTGCGATGGTAAATAGTTTGTTCTATACAAGGAACGGTAAAGGTGTATTTTTATAAAAATTAAGATATCTGAAAATACCTGATGATGATAAATGCTGCGTGCTCGATGTAAATCATCAAGTACCGGTGGCATAGTATAGTTGTCGGCCATTCGCGTATACCAAAAAAATAAATATTCGTTTTCATAATAACGTTAAAATATATTGTACTTGCTTTGTACTGTGATTTCACGACTAGATTACAACGCTGCAGCAATAGAACATTATAATTTTTACAGTATACCTAGGTACCATAAACGCATATATATTATTAAACGTTCTATAGATCTCTATTGGTAAATGTACCCGTACTTATATGATATTATACGTCCGTATCGCCGAAATCTGTCGACTGGATGGTTAGGTATATAAGTAGGCAGTTGGGTATGCGTGCACTATATAATATTATGATGTAGGTAGGCTATAAAATATTATAATATATTATATTACATGTTTACGAAAACAATAGTCCCGTGCCATTTCTCGCTGTATACGCCGACGCACTCTCGTGCCTTTTATCCATCCAGGTAGGCAGGTATATGATACGGTTTGTGTATATTATTATGTAATTATTACAAATGCGCGCGCGCTACGATTTTTTTTCTCCTCAAAAACTGTTATTTTGGTAATCGCTCTATAAATGTACGTCCGACGTTTTACCGGGACGTACCTACCTACCGACGACCACCCAGGTGTGCGAGCCACCTATAGTTTTTTTTTCCGTTCTTTTGGGATTTTTTTCTGTTTTGACAAACGTCAAAATGTTTACGAATATCGTCGCCGGACGTCAGTTTCCTAGCCGTAAAAAATGCCAATCTCCCAGTCCGTGTATATTCCATATTTTTTGGGTTGAATTCGTGGCGTTTAAACACCGCCACCCTCGTACCAGCAGTATACACCACGGGTCACCCGTGATTGATATTTTTGCAGGGCCATTTTAGGAATTCGGGAAATTGTTAGGGAACCATTTTAACTCTTTAGATTGCGTGAACAATAACTCGGTTTTTTTTTAAATAGATAGCCATTATTTATGTCACCAGATATGGATGTGTTAATTTGTTTTAAGGTAATTTTGATCTATTGACGATATGGTATCGACATATAGGTACGACGATACCTAGTGTTTGAGTTTTGAAATTTTAAAATCATTTTTTTTTTCAATTTCTCCAAAAAATTAGCAAACCCGTGTAAAGAATTTTTTTATGGATTCAGTTCGAATTTTTACTTGGGTATACAATACAGCTACTGAGCTACCACACAAACTCGTATTTCAATCTCAAGTCATTGGTACATAATATGAAACAGACAGACAGGACATCTACTGTATGTCTGCATATTATTTCGGTAATACCATAGTTGAATTATTTATTGTTATTTGTAAGCACGAAATACAATAACTGAGAAGTATTATAATAATAGTATACATATTATTATGAGTAAAATATTGTCAAATTATATTTAAAATATCTTTCTTTATAAATGAAATAAGGTTATCAGAATTATTTTAATTGCACAATAAATCAAACGATGGTTTTACGAAAATAATATAAACAATAGTTTTTTTAAGCCAATTATTCAAACTTTTAACTCTGATAGTTAATTGGGTCACACTTTTTTTTTAAATTTTATTTTTTATTGCTAAAACATTGGTCATCCGTTACCAAATACCAATAATATATTGATGTGTTATTAGTTATTACTATTATTTTTTGTTAAAAAGACGTCATCGTGATACCTATATTATATTATTAATATGAATTTAAGATTTGAAAGTTCACTTCCAAATAGAGGTATATTATGGATTTTACATTTACACTATAATATACTAAATATATGTGTTAATATTAAGAAATATAATTAATAATTATGTTAAGCTTTTTTTTTAACGTAGATATGTTATTGAGCTGGTTAAACCTTTTTTCCGTAATCGTAATGGATTTTTCGTTACAGTCCTAATATGTGTTGCTCCTATAGCAACTGATGCATATAATATAATTACATTACAATAGAAACCTCGTTTACATAATTTTGTTTTTAATTAAATAGCTTTATTAAATCATATTTAAGATTTTAAATTGAGCGATAAAAGTATTCATTTTACATTGCATATTTTTTTCACGTCTGAAGACACTTCCAGTAGAAAAAGTTATCATCTGATCATCAACTTTAATTGAGGTTTCTGGTAAAAAATTGTTATCTAGTTGAGAGGTAAAAATTTAAAATTATCAGTACTTTTTAAAATAATTAGGAAATAAATAATACGAACATTTGTTGAAATGTTATTATTAATATAATTGTCTGCCACCTAGAGATCCTGAGTACATAATATTTATGTTAACATTTTTGTTTGTGATTAAAAAAACTAAATATAAATATTTACACAAGGTTCTTCACGATATTTTAAAATGTTGACCAGATTCGTCAAAATCGTGAATACTATCTTGTAGACATTTATTGGCTGTCAGACTGTCTTTGCACTGTACCTTTTTAAATTTATATTCGTATGCTATGATTTATCCATCCATTAGGTACTCAACGAAGAGGTACACTTGATAGTTGACACCATGAACATCATTCATTACATATATTTGATAATAGGTAACTATTAAATGGTAAATAGCTAAGACCAAATCGAAGCCGGATGATTCGTCACATCGTTATTTATTAAAACGTTTTTTTGATGAAATAAGTGATTCAAAAGTTGTATAGGTATATAAATGTATGAAGTTAGTGTTTTATAAGTCTTAGTTATACGTATAGATTCTGCTATTAATTTTTGTTTATTTGTATCAAAATGCATAATAATAATTGTATATTTCTGGATAATTACATAAAATGTGCATAGGTACTTTATAAATAATAAATAAAATATTTTAAATTTTACTCAAGTTTGATATATTTGTAGGTACCTACATGCCGACATTTCTGACCGGATTTTTGCATATTTTTGAATATTTTAGTAAAAAAAGCTATAAATTGCATATTTCTATATAGTTGAATAAAAGTTGCATTTTTTATAGATAGTCAATGAATTTTTATTTTTTGCTTTGTTTCTCAAAATGTATTTTTTTTTTAAATTGAATTTCCCACTCGGATCTTCGACGTGGCAAGGCGAGTGTGAGGCAAGTGGGATGCAGCACTATAATGTACACAAACCTAGCCAACTAGGAATGATCTACCAATGAAATTGAAAAACGGAGTTCTACTATAACGTACTAATACTATATATAGGTAGTTCATTTTTCCCTAACAAATTGTATTCTTTCCAGCAGCTGTACACAATAAAATAATTATACAAATTACATATCATATTGTCTATATGTATATAATATTATCACGTGTATATACAGGTTGACGTGTATATAGGTATAGGCACTTACTATATGCATATTATTATATTAGGTACGTATAATAAAAAAACCAACGTCCGCAAGTAACCGTTTAAGTCCAAAACAACAGTACTATTATTACGATTATTATATATTCTCTCGCGTCGGTCGTCCTCGTCCTCTCCCCTATTTCAAACGCCGCGCCGTCGTTCTGACCGAGAACCGCGGGGGTTGGACCGTCGCCAATTCCGTCGGAAAGGGTTTATTTTTTTTTTCTTACGAAAGTTCCGAGCTATATTTCACTTTTATACGGTTAACGCGTCGCTAATAATCGGATTATTATTTTAATTATTAGTGATAATTTCCGCGGTAAGACATAAATCATTATGCGTATAGATTTCTTTTTTCTCCTCCCGTGTACGATATATTTATTATTTTTACACTAGGACGCGACCGACGACAACCGCGGTCGGTGGACCACGACGAGTCATCGGACCGACGTTCACGGGACGGCGCGGACGCGCTACGAGAGAGTGCCCCGGAGACGCGCGCGCGCACACTTCATCAAAACGAATTACTCGACAATTGTCGTCGTCGGCCGGGTCTGCCGTCTTCGGACGATTTGGCGTGGGTGCGAAGTGCCCGTATAATATGTATTTATCTATTATATTATATATGTACTCGTACATCGATAGTGCAGCAATCGACGATCGTGACGACATATTTAATTCCGCGTACAAAGACCTACAATAGTATAATAATAATATAATATAGGTATATAATATTATGTATAATATGTCTGATTCGAAATCAGGTAGGAGTATACGTAGCGAGTTGAATAATATATGTATATTATATGTGTTGATCGCAGTGGCGGATCCAGAAAGAGGGCAAAGGGGGTTCCCCCCCCCATAACCGTAGTTTTCCTTTGTTTTACACTGTGTTTAGCCAATTTTGGAATTTTTGTACTTTTGCCCCTCCTCCATGTCCCTCCCAAAATTAAGCCCTGGATCCACCACTGGTTGATCGGTGGTAATGTGATTACTTCAAATGGTATAATTGATTCATTTGGACGAAGTCTATATTATACACATAACCACACGAATTGTGAATTCACGACGTCTTCCCGAGAATCTATATATATAAAAATGGAGACAAAAATGTATAACAATTCATCAATCGAGAACGGCTGGTCCGATTTGGCTCAAATTTTTTTTAAGATGTTCTTAACTGCCAGGAGAAGATTTTTACGAAATAAAATTTTAGGAAAATCCATCGGAAAGGTAGGAAATCTCAAATCTGTGTGTCAAAAATACAACAGTGGCGCAACACTTTCATTATATTATATTGGTTGCTATTGGTTAATCGGGCATGTTTGTTGATTTCATATAATATAAAAATGAATCGCAGAATGTGTTGCTAAGCGCAATAATTCTACTGTACGTGTGTTGTGACTGAACTCCTCCTAAATGGTTAGACCGATTTGAATGGATTTGTTTGTATGCGTTTGCGTTTATTTATCTGATTTTAGTACGGTTAGGTTAGGATTTTGTATTAATTGATTATATCAATAATACACCACATGTAGAATACGACAAACTTGGTATAACTTTGATACTTTAGAGTTAAATCATACACTAACGTACATACAGCACGGGGTCCACGATCTACCGTAGGTAGATTGCCTACCTGATAATGTACTGCTGTGAATCAGAATTTTTATTCCGGGCAATGGAAAAGTCAAGATTAATTTTGAAACCATACACCGAATATTAAATAACGAATTGAACAAAGTTTGAGTCACATATAGTTGGTACACTTAATGGGCAACGGAGTGCACGGGTTCAGCTAGTATATTATAATAAACTATGTATATGTAAACAATTATATATTTATATAATATACACTTTCGGGGGACAAAAGTAAAAAGTTTCCAGAACTTTTCTTTATAATTGGGAAAAACAAAACAAAATTCGGAAAACAGTAATTTTTACGCAAAACCCGTTTCCGATACAATCAGTTTTCTTATTTGGTTGTAAGTAATTCAAAAATAAATAACCGTAGATACATGCCATTTTCTATACACAGTATAATTAAAAATATTTTGATTCTTTTTGAGTTACATATATACTTGTGCAATTTTCTTAATTTTTTTAACTTTTTTAATAATTGTCAATAAAAATTATTTTGTTTGGTCAAAAAGATAAGCAAGTTAATGAAATGTTTCTCATAACTTGTTATTGCTGGAATTAAAAAAAAAGTCGAGCCTATTTCACAAATATTTTTATGAGCGTCTGAAATTGGAATTTTTACGAAATTGGATATTTACTCATAAAATAACGATTTCTAAAAACGATTATCTAATTCGGTTGTAATTTAAAAAACGAATAATCGTACATATTTGTGATTTTCACCAAATGTCTATATTATCATTTCTTACACTTTAAACACGTTTGCGTGTTACCTATGAGTAGCTATACTATCCTCAAGCTTTCATGTTGCGCATATTTTTTTTTATTCTAAGCTCATAATATTATGCTTGTTGTAACTACTCTTACAGATTATATATTTTTTATTAAGAGGGCGCTATATACTAAACTAACAGCTAAACGTGATCTGCTGAGCGTACAATTTGCAATGTTATGCGTTTGTAAAACAGAGGGAAGTAAAAACAAATGTCCAACACATGGTATTATTTTTTGAATATTTTCACTCTTTTTGAGTTATTTGTCGATGCTGAAAAAAATCTTTACGGTTTTTTTTTATAAGCATTTGAAGTCAAATTGTTGACAAATTTCTTAAAAATAACAAAATTTTGCAAATACTTTTATAGTGTTAAAAATGTATAAATTAATGTTCAATTTTCATATGTTAAGATTGAAAATGTAAACGAGGTTGAGTATAAGCAGTACTGCAGTAACCATCAAATCCAATAATAAACACAGCTTATAATACATTATAAGTTTAAACATTTTACGAAATTAGATTGGACATACACGCAATTATTGGCTACCACCCTCACGGTTGCGTG